>NC_135640.1:10637226-10942034 GCF_053574225.1 Canis aureus
AAGTCTAAAAAACTATTTTAGCAGTAATCGTCTTACTCTTTTGTGTCTACTTTATGATACTAAGAAAAAGAAAAAAAAAATCGCCTCATGAGATTGAAGCTGTCCTTACTTGGAAATGAGATATACTATACTCTGGTTTCTCTTCAGATCGAATAAATCTTTTGCCTTTTACTGTCATAGTTGAAACTACCATCACAATTATCCTGCTGAAACATTCCAAAAATACATGCTCCCATTTACTGTTTTTATTTATTGGCCTAGAATTTACCGTCAGAGGAATATTTAGCAAGAATCTGAGCGATATGAACTGATAATGCTGGTGTATTTTGTTACAGGATGTATCAGGAATGCCAGCTCTCTGTTCTCCAATTTCCCAGGGAGGGGTTGGCTTTGATTATCGATTAGCCATGGCAATTCCAGATAAATGGATCCAGGTAAGATTTCATATGATTTATTTTTCCTGCAAATACTATTATTATGTTGGTTTATTTATTATGTCTTTGATTTATCTTATAATTTGTGGTCATTGGTTATAAATATTATTAACTATTCTAATTGAAATATTAAATCTTCCCATTAGTGTGTTGATTCTTGTCCTCTTTAATAAGGTACTTAAAGTTCTAAAGGTTCTAGTTTAAAGTATTCATACTTGATTTATTCAGGCAAGGGAAAAATATTAATGTAATGTTAGCTGTGTACATGGAATTGTACAATTATCATTGAAGTTTTATGAAACTTTAGTTCTCTATTTTAAACACATTAAACATCATTAAGGCATCCATTTCTGCCTCCAGATCATCAGTGTAGAAGTTACTCCTTAATTCCCACTACTTGCTTCATAGTATTTGTTTTCCTCAACAGATTTGGATTCATCTACTCCTTTATTTAACTTATAGAAATTCTTACCATGTGTCAAGCCCTAGGAATGAATACATTATACTTTGCATATAATTTCTAATGCAATTTTATTAAATTTAATGACGCTTAAGTACCTTGGATTATGTTTTGTTTTATTTAATATTTGCCTAAAAGACCAATGTTGTTATATAGACTTAGATTTGACATAGAACATTTCTGAGTGGCTATGTCCATAATCATAGTATGAATATGTATAAGGAAATATCCCAGTGTGGGCTGTGACTGGGGAATAATTCTAGGTTGATGTACACCTTGAAATATTCTTGAATTTGCACAAAAATACTGTGATCTTCAGTTCTCTCACCTTGGTTTAAGGGTCTTTACCCACCATCTTTTAGGATTTCTGATCTTCCATGCAGACTTTTTTCCCTTCACAAGAGCCAAATCTTCCTTTTTTCACCTCCTACTGTAAAGCCTTTACCAGTTTTTGTGCAGATTCAAGAATATTTCATTTTCTGAACAATGATGACAGTTTAAAAAATAAAATTAATTTAACTTATAAAACATTTTAGTACCTTGTATCCTTAAGGTACTGAATTAGTACCTCATACGAATGGAAAAATGTATTGTCCTATGTTTAGGATATGACCATAATGTCTTGTTAGATCATGAATTCTCTGAAGACAGATGTCATCTTCTGTTTTATGTAATTATCTAAAAATCTTTTTTATCACCAAAGCAGGAAACTCAGTTAATAAGACAAGAGATAACTAAAATAATATTTTTTAAAAACTCAGTGATTTCCTCTACTTTTATAATTTGTACATTTAAAAAGAAAAATCCATAAATAACTGTTGTTTCTCCAAATGTCAGTAAAGCACACAAGAGTATCAATCCAAATGATAGCTGTACTCAGAATGTATATGGTAATCACCGTGATCTACCGATAGGGTCTGAGTTAGGTTTGAATGCTAAATTTCATTCGTGTTCTTGTTGTTCAAAAACAAATTATTTACCACTTTCTACTTCTATTAGTTCAAAGTCAGTAGTTTGGAATATCATATTTAATCATATTTAATCACTTACTGAACAAATACTTGCCTATCTAAAATATGCCAAATTTGTAGCATCTCTTTTCATTTAGTTGATCATTTTTATTATCTACCTTTTATCACCTTTTTATGTTAAATTAAGTATTTAATTGAATTCATTAACTTAACCAAATATTTATTAAGCATTTTGTATTTTTATGATATAAAATTTCTTAATTAAGCTTTTTATATTAAGGTAGTTGTAGATTCCCATGTAGTTAGTGTAAGAACAGTTGTAATACAGTGAGATCTGATACCCTTTACCAGCATTTTCCAATGGTAACATCTCGTAAAGTTATGGTATAGTCTCACATCTATGATACTGACAACTGATACCATTAAAGTATAGAATATTTCCATCACCATAAAGTTCTTTCATATTGTCCCAGTCACTTTTTAACTGGCAACCACTAATCTGATCTCCATTTCTGTAATTTTTTTTCATTTCAAGAATGTGATATAAATGAAATCATATAATATGCAACCTTTTGGGATTGCCATTTTTCACTCAGCAAAATTCTCTGGAGATTCATATTGGTTGTTGCATGTATCAGTAGTTTATTCTTTTTTATTGCTGAATGATATTCCATGGTATGGATATACCACAGTTTGCCTAATCAGTTGCCCATTATAGACATCAGGTCTGTTTCTAGGTTTTGGCTATTATATATAAATAAAGCTGCTATAAACAAGTGTGTGAAGATTTTGTATGGCCATAAATTTTAATTAAGATAAATGCCAAAAAGTGTAATTATTGGCTCATATAGTAGTTGAATATTTATTTGAGTAGCTGGATATTTAATTTCTTAAGAAACTACCAAACTTATCCAGAGTAACTATACCATTTTACATTCCCATCAACAATGTTGGAGAGATCCAGTTTCTGTATATCCTTGCACCTATTTTTGTCTTTCTATAATAGGTGTGTAGTGATATCTAACTGTGGTTTTAATTTGCATTTCCTTAGTGGCTTATCTTTTCAGGTGTTTATTTGCCTTCTATATGTCCTCCTTAATGAAATGTCTATTCATATCTTTTGACCATTTTCTAATTGGATCATCTGTTTACTATGGAGTTTTGAGAGTTCTTTATATAATCTAAATTAAGCTCTTTTGTTGGATATGTGGTTGGCAAATGTTTTCTCCCAGTCTATTGCCTTTTGATTCTGTTCATATAGACTTTGACAGAACAAAAGTTCTTTGTCTATTAAATTTGACAAAGTCCAATTTATCTTTCTTTTTTTCTTATAAAGACCTTTTTTGGTGTCAAGCCTAATAATTCTTTGACTCTCCTATGTTTTCTATTAAACATTTTATACTTTTATATTTAAATCCATGGTCCATTTTGGATTAATTTTTGTTCAACCAATGTTTAAGACTTAGTTCTTTATTCAAGTTCCTTCCTTCCTTTCTCCTGTTTTGACAACTTATGCCACCTTTGGAGAAAGATCCAAAGAGGGATCTAATTACCTCTAATTACCTTGGACCTATCCAGGTTATCCAGGATAATCTTTCCATCTCAATGTATTACAGTTTATTCCATCTCTAAAGTCCTTTTGCTTGGAAGACAACATATTCATTCATAGGCTGTGGGCACTAGGATGTGAACATCTATAGGTGGCCATTATTCTGCCTAACACAGTCTGCTATCTCATGCTCAGTGATTCACACTGTAATTATGAGAGATGGCTAAGCACATCTGAATTCTATAGGGCAAAAGTCAGAAAATAAAGATTCAAGAAGGCCTGAACCCCATTTCTCGTATCAAAATCTGCATTAGTTTTGCATTAGTTGCTCTTCGACAAATTACCACAAACCTAATAACTTAAAACATTACTCAGTTGCTATCTCATGGTTTCTTCAAAGGACATCCATCATATTACCTCCACTGTAGGTAAAGAATTGATTGCACAGAGATGTGAATATGGGGAAGAAGGAATCATGAGGACCATCTAGAATTCTGCCTATTGGAGGGCAGTTGACACTTTGGACAGAGAAATGAACGCATGCAGAAAGAACGTATTAATTAGAAAAGAGAGGTTATTTTTAGGAACAGCTTCCAGGAACATCAGCTTTATAGGATAGGCAGAAGAAGAAAATGCAGGATGCCTAGAGTGGTAAGAAAACAAAACAAAACAATCAAGAGTTTCACGCCAGTAGACTAAGAAGAAAAGTCTTTCATAGGAAAGGTTGGAGTCAGTACTCTCAACCTGTACAGCAAATAATTGCCTAAGGAAGAGAAATTATTACCTAAGAGGCAGTCATCTGCAATCTTGGGACGGTCACTTGCACTGAAATAGAGCAGAAGCCAGATTGTAGACTGAGTGATAACTGAAGTGGAGAAGGAAATGTCTGGTCTGTTAAGATGGTAATTATTTCATGATAATTAGCCTTTAAACTTTGAAATAACAATTGTTGTTGTTTAGTTATTATTTTTTTTTAAAGAATGGAACACAACATTATTCCTGCTAAAATTTTCTTTATTCAAATCTAAAAATGTAGCAAGAATATCTCTCTTTTGTGAAAGTTACAGAAAGATACGTGTACAATAACACTTCACTGTGGTCATTAACCAAGAGGTAGCAGTTGTTACAGGGGGAAAAAAGGTCGAAAAAATCCTAAAGTGCAATGATCTGCACAAAACAAACATACCCGCACAGACACACCATATCACTGTCATTGAATAGTCTGTATAAAAGCTGTGATTTTAGTGAAAGTTTAACCAAAGATATTTTTGCTACATGGGGTGCACTTGTATCTATATGTCAAAAAGCTTGAACTGATATGATGAATGCCCTCAGATAGTGATTTAAGGTAAGAACAGTAATGGTTTATTCAAATTATTTTCTCTCTTGCATTTAGCTACTTAAAGAGTTTAAAGACGAAGATTGGAATATGGGCAATATTGTGTACACACTCACAAACAGACGCTACCTTGAAAAATGCATTGCTTATGCAGAGAGCCATGATCAGGTAAATGAATATGTGTATAAATTAATTGTATCTCTTTATGTATTTATTAACATATCTAACACAAACATATCTAAATGCAAGTATCTATAGTTTAAAACAGCTAATAGAATTATACCTTTATGTGAAAACTTTTCATATTTGAAAAACATTTAAAATTATTTTGCAGATCTATAAATTCCAGCTTCAAAATGAAGTACTATTTTTATTCTGCCAAACTGTAATTAAAAAATGGTAAATGACAGTTGCAAGTGTTCTCTTATGTGTTTTCCTTTGTTGTAGCAAGAGGAATATTGGTGCTGATCCAGATTAATTTTAATTTCCATTTTAGGGTTCCTTCTAAAGGTTTTCTTTTATGCTTTTTGACAAGCTTTCATCATTTTTGCCCATAATCACTGAAATATCTTACTAAGTAATTGCCCTGACCTCTGTTTGTCCAGCTTTGGCTCATCCTTTCTAATGCAGCCTGAGATATTTTCCAAAGAGCAAAGCTCATTTTGTCAACCCAGATCTTTGATTAAATCTTTTCATTCAAGGCTACTCATATTCTGGCCTAAGCCAAAGTTTCTGCCTTCATTCTCTGCTCAACTCCCCAAGCATTTTATTTTTCAATCTGATAAAATTCCCAACCTTTCTTGAATAAGCCAACCTTGTTCCAATCCTGTACTTTCCCACACACCCCTGCAAATGCCTAGTGCCCCTGGGAAGTTTCTATGAAGTCCTGCCACCTTGCTTCAGATGTCATATTCTCCCTCAAGATTTTGTCTAGTTGTATAGGGAAAAGTAGTTGCCTCATCCTTCATGCTTTCATCACATTTAGGCAGAATATTTGTTTCCATTAGCTTTATATTTCCAGCCTTACGTTCAATAAACGTAAGTATTATGTTTATTGGTGACTCTAAGCTGACTCTTGGTTTCAGCTCAGGTCATGATCTCAGGCTCCGTGCTCAGCTTGGAGCCTGCTTGAGATTCTCTCTCTTCTTCTCCCTGCCCCTTTCCCCTCTCCCTGGCTCACACTCTCTCCTTCCTCTCCCTCTCTCTGTCTCTTTCTCAGATAAGTAAATAAAATCTGTAAAAAAAAATTATTTACATTATGTGTATTAAGAAAATGGAAGCTTAAACAATAAACCTGTTATTTTTGCAGAAATTGACCATTTACGGTAAACAGGTAGAGTTTTAGTGTCACCTTGATCCTGGATTTCTAACCTCCAGAACTGTGAGAAATAAATTTCTGTGTTTATATACACCCTTTCTGTGGAATTTTGTTATGGCAGCCCTAGCAGACTGACACACGTACCAATGAAATACAGCTTCAATCTGGCACATAAGATACCACCATGTAAGTGTAGCTCAGAAATAGGCTTCATTGTTAAAGAAGTTTGGAGACAGCGTATACATGATGTATTTGCTAAATAATTATTAGACAGTACTGGTTCTTGAACAGTTTGTCCTTTTCCCTTGTTTTGAATCATTTGATTATATTCTTATGTGTAAATATGTTTATCTCTTTAACCTATGATCCTATTACAAAATTATTTCGATATTTCTGCTGTATATTTTTTGTATTATTCACTTAATAAACATACATATTTATAATTTTATCAGATTTAAGATGTCAGCAGGTTTAGTTTCTCCTGAAGAGGCTTGCAGATGGCCATCATCTTTCTGTTCTCAAGTAGTCTTTTTTTTCCATGCACACTCATCCTAGAATTTCTTCCTCTTCATATCAGGACTCCACGCATATTAGAATAAAGTCACAGTCTTAATGACCTTCTTTAATCTTGATTACCTCTTTACAGGTGCTCTCTCTAAATGTAGTCATATCGGAGGTTATGGCTTCAACATGAATTTGAAGAAGGCACAGTTTAGTCCGTAACTGTACACATTCACTTTATATGTTTAGATTTAAAATACTTACCTCTAAGTCAGAGAACAAAGAGTCTACTTTGATAAAGTAAAATAATTTGAACTCAAGTAATACAGATGACGATTACCATCTAATCAAACTCTGAGAATTCTAATGCCCGGAACCATATTCTGAGGCAATTCTTTATTGGCCCTTAAAATAAGGACAAAACCCACAGAATAAGTAGACATTCTTCTAACAGTATATTAAAGAAAAGTTATTTTAATCAAAATTGTTTGGAAATTATAACAGGTTTATAGGTAAAAAATATTTTTCTAAAAATTAAAATTATTATAATAGAGTAAGGAGATTATGGTTTAATCTTTCTTATATGTTTCACTATATATTATTTTTTGTCAATGAAAAATACTTTGCATTAGTTAGCCAATTCTTAACCATTAATAATTAAGATTTTTAAGAAGGCTCTCTTCTGCTACTCAAGATGTTTCTGAATTACCCATCCTATTTATCAACTGTTATATTTTCATATAAAATAAACTAATTTTAGATTAGGTGCCAAATTCAATGAGAAAGCAAACTTTACATTTTAAGAAAAACCTGTCAACCCTCTGCTAAAGGGTAAATAGGGTCCATTTTACTGTATTTATGTACCTATGTTTTATATATAAATACACATACATAAATATAAATACATATGCATATAAATCATTTTTAAGTCTTCCATTCTTTCAAAACAAACAAAATCATAGTAACACAAACTATTTTAAAATTTATGTAGTATTCTCAACATTATAATAAATATTTATTCCAATTTGAGAAAACTTGAAACATCACCTCAGGTCTAATATTCAGGTGGCTCTTATCCTGAGTTTTCACCAAGCTCTTTAAAAATAAAAATATATCTTGAAAATAGATGGTGTTGATCTCTGACCAGCTCACCTGATTTTACCACTTCACTTTCGGTGTAGAAAGCAACAATTGGAAAATACCTGAAATTAATACTAATTCAAACACCTCTCCTACATTCTTTCCCAACTCGTGATTAATTACATGTTATTCTAATATAAAACACAGCTGCTTAGTACCTATTCTTTGTACTTATCTCAGTGACTTCTATTTCCCTAGGCACTTGTTGGGGATAAGACACTGGCATTTTGGTTGATGGATGCTGAAATGTATACCAACATGAGTGTTCTGACCCCATTTACTCCAGTTATTGATCGTGGAATACAACTTCATAAAATGATTCGACTCATTACTCATGCTCTTGGTGGAGAAGGTTATCTCAATTTCATGGGTAAGTATGAGTTGAACACATATCCCATCTACGTTCAGAACATTAACTAAGATTCCATGTGACATAAATCATGTAGAATAGATTGAATTGGCTGTTCAGATTTGAAAACAGAAAATTACAGCCCTGTTTCTTTAATACACAGTCATATATGACCTGAACAAATTAAATTACTATAAGATCACTGTTATACTAATATGTGATAAAAAGCAGTCTGATAAGCTGGCATTTTATTTAATGCTTTTGTCAACCAGTGGAGTGAACTATTTTTAAAACTTAGAATTATTATTCTGAATCTAATCACTAGAGGTTGTTTTATTATTTTAGTATTTGCACATTAAACATAAGAAAGACATAATTGTCATGTCATAACATGTCAAGCTAAGATTATTGGTCTTTGAGGTAATTGTACACTAGTATATTTATATTATAAATGTGAAATATAAAGCAAAGGAGATATTTTTAGATATATATATATATATATATATATATATATATATATAAAAATAGGAAAACTATGAATTTTCAAAGGTCATTGTTGTCCAAAGGATCTTGAATGATAAAATATAGCAGTTAACTAATAGTATTTTCTGTTCTATTTGGTCTACAATGATCTTTTGAGCATTTAAGTTTTAGGAGATTTTACCAGTTTTTAGGCTAGAGAGAGATAGAAAGACTGGGAAATGTGTATGGGAGGCTGACTTATTTTTCTATAGTAAAAGCCTTAGGGCTTTAAATTAATTCATTTCTATCTGGAAATTTGTATAGAGAACCTCAGATTGGACTTTTACTTGAGCTTAGGAAGCCCAAACCTATAAACTATACACTGGATTTCACCTGGATGGCCTGTACCTTTGGGTGTATTCCTCTGCTCCTAGGATCACCAAAATTTGTTAATATCCCTAAGCTGTCCAGAAGTGACTTTCCTGATTTGGGAGACTGCACTGTGCTTACCAGGCTGCAGGCCAAGTTCCCTGAGTGAACTTTGCAGGCATTATATCCATAAGTAAAATCAGCCTCATTTTCTTAAAAGCAACTGGTCCTCCCAGACTCAAAGAACATTGTTCACAAATACAGCCATTCCAGTAAGGCCTTACTTGCACAATCAATTCATTGAATTATATCCTGATAAAAAATAGGGCCTATGAACCTGTATAAATATGTCTCCATGGAAAGTAAGGAGAAATGGGAGTTTAATGAGTGATTTTTTTAATGTTTCATTTCATTTACAAATGCAATTCATTTAGTTGTTACAATCTAAGATGGCTTAAAAAGACTAGACCCCTCTCTTGCACCATACACAAAGATAAACTCAAAATGGATGAAAGATCTAAATGTGAGACAAGATTCCATCAAAATCCTAGAGAAGAATACAGGCAACACCCTTTTAGAACTCAGCCACAGTAACTTCTTGCAAGATACATCCACAAAGGCAAGAGAAACAAAAGCAAAAATGAACTATTGGGACTTCATCAAGATAAGAAGCTTTTGCACAGCAAAGGATACAGTCAACAAAACTAAAAGACAACCTACAGAATGGGAGAAGATATTTGCAAATGACATATCAGATGAAGGACTAGTTTCCCAGATCTATAAAGAACTTATTAAACTCAACACCAAAGAAACAAACAATCCAATCATGCAATGGGCAAAAGACATGAACAGAAATTTCACCAAAGAATACCTACACATGGCCAGCAAGCACATGAGGAAATGCTCTGCATCACTTGCCATCAGGGAAATACAAATCAAAACCACAATGAGATCCCACCTCACACCAGTGAGAATGGGGAAAATTAACAAGGCAGGAAACCACAAATGTTGGAGAGGATGCGGAGAAAAGGGAACCCTCTTACACTGTTGGTGGGAATGTGACCTGGTGCAGCCACTCTGGAAAACTGTGTGGAGGTTCCTCAAAGAGTTAAAAATAGACCTGCCCTACCACCCAGCAATTGCACTGCTGGGGATTTACCCCAAAGATTCAGATGCAATGAAACGCCGGGACACCTGCACCCCGATGTTTCTAGCAGCAATGTCCACAATAGCCAAACTGGAAGGAGCCTCGGTGTCCATTGAAAGATGAATGGATAAAGAAGATGTGGTTTATGTATACACTGGAATATTACTCAGCCATTAGAAAAGACAAATACCCACCATTTGCTTCAACGTGGATGGAACTGGAGGGTATTATGCTGAGTGAAGTAAGTCAATCGGAGAAGGACAAACATTATATGGTCTCATTCATTTGGGGAAATAAATAATAGTGAAAGGGAATATAAGGGAAGGGAGAAGAAATGTGTGGGAAATATCAGAAAGGGAGACAACGTAAAGACTGCTAACTCTGGGAAACGAACTAGGGGTGGTGGAAGGGGAGGAGGGCGGGGGGTGGGAGTGAATGGGTGACGGGCACTGGGGGTTATTCTGTATGTTGGTAAATTGAACACCAATAAAAAATAAAATAAAATAAAAAGAAAGAAAGAAACTGAAAGGTCTCCCTTGTATGTGTGGAAACTAAAACAGTTTTCTAAACAGAGAACTAAAATAAAGCCGCTGAGTTTATGCAGTCAGTCCTACATCGTTAATTCCCAAAACCCACTGCATTCAAGAATTCTAGTAATCTTGGGATGTCTGGCTGGCTCAGTGAGTAGAGCACATGACTCTTGACCTCAGGGTTATTGAGTGTGAACCCCACACTGGGCATGGAGCCTACTTAAAAAAAATAATTGAAAAGAAAAAAAAGATCCTTTAAAAAAAAGAAATTCTAGTAATCTTGACTCAATTTACTGCTTTGCCTGGAAGTTTGTAGGCAGTCATCTCGGTGGTGGGGGGAGAGTGTCAGTAGTTGGAAGGAGTTAATAAAGTCCTTTTCCTGAGACTGTCCTTTTTGTTGAAGAACATTTCTGGCCTATATGTAGCATGTAAGAGAACCTGTAGGCAAGCACTTGACAGATTTAATAGCCGAGTTAAATTAATATTGATAACTTCTAAATAAGAAAGGTCCAATATAAATTTATAATAAGAATTATTTTCCCTTATCTAATCTAATCTAATCTAATCACTAGAGTTTGTTTTATTTTACTATTTGCTCATTAAACATAAGAAAGATAGAAAGAGTCTTGGTGTATATTCTATGAGGGTAAAAATGGGTCATGGACAGCTAAGACATTAACAAATCTCAGTAACTTCATAAACTTTGTGAAATATTTTTATTAATGATCACTTTTTTTAATAAATTTATTTTTTATTGGTGTTCAATTTACCAACATACAGAATAACACCCAGTTCTCATCCCGTCAAGTGCCCCCCTCAGTGCCCGTCATCCATTCACCCCCACCCCCCGCCCTCCTCCCCTTCCACCACCCCTAGTTCATTTCCCAGAGTTAGGAGTCTTTATGTTGTCTCCCTTTCTGAAATTTCCTACCCATTTCTTCTCTCTTCCCTTATATTTATTCCCTTTCACTATTATATATATTCCCCAAATGAATGAGAACATATAATGTTTGTCTTTCTCCAATTAACTTACTTCACTCAGCATAATACCCTCCAGTTCCATCCACGTTGAAGCAAATGGTGGGTATTTGTCTTTTCTAATGGCTGAGTAATATTCCATTGTATACATAAACCACATCTTCTTTATCCATTCATCTTTCGATGGACACCGAGGCTCCTTCCACAGTTTGGCTATTGTGGACATTGCTGCTAGAAACATTGGGGTGCAGGTGTCCCAGCGTTTCATTGCATCTGAATCTTTGGGGTAAATCCCCAACAGTGCAATTGCTGGGTGGTAGGGCAGGTCTATCTTTAACTCTTTGAGGAACCTCCACACAGTTTTCCAGAGTGGCTGCACCAGGTCACATTCCCACCAACAGTGCAAGAGGGTTCCCTTTTCTCTGCATCCTCTCCAACATTTGTGGTTTCCTGCCTTGTTAATTTTCCCCATTCTCACTGGTGTGAGGTGGTATCTCATTGTGGTTTTGATTTGTATTTCCCTGATGGCAAGTGATGCAGAGCATTTTCTCATGTGCATGTTGGCCATGTCTATGTCTTCCTCTGTGAGTTTTCTGTTCATGTCTTTTGCCCATTTCATGATTGGATTGTTTGTTTCTTTGGTGTTGAGTTTAATAAGTTCTTTATAGATCTGGGAAACTAGCCCTTTATCTGATATGTCATTTGCAAATATCTTCTCCCATTCTGTAGGTTGTCATTTAGTTTTGTTGACTGTATCCTTTGCTGTGCAAAAGCTTCTTATCTTGATGAAGTCCCAATAGTTCATTTTTGCTTTTGTTTCTTTTGCCTTCGTGGATGTATCTTGCAAGAAGTTACTGAGTTCAAAAAGGTTGTTGCCTGTGTTCTTCTCTAGGATTTTGATGGAATCTTGTCTCACATTTAGATCTTTCATCCATTTTGAGTTTATCTTTGTGTATGGTGAAAGAGAGTGGTCTAGTTTCATTCTTCTGCATGTGGATGACCAATTTTCCCAGCACCATTTATTGAAGAGACTGTCCTTCTTCCAGTGGATAGTCTTTCCTCCTTTATCGAATATTAGTTGACCATAAAGTTCAGGGTCCACTTCTGGGTTCTCTCTTCTGTTCCACTGGTCTATGTGTCTGTTTTTGTGCCAGTACCACACTGTCTTGATGACCACAGCTTTGTAGTACAACCTGAAATCTGGCATTGTGATGCCCCCAGATATGGTTTTCTTTTTTAAAATTCCCCTGGCTATTCGGGGTCTTTTCTGATTCCACACAAATCTTAAAATAATTTGTTCTAACTCTCTGAAGAAAGTCCATGGCATTTTGATAGGGATTGCATATTAATGATCACCTTAACTGTATATATTCCATCTAAGGCAGGCTGAGCATGTGTTCCGTTTTGGAAACTCTTCCCATAGTAACAATAGATAGATAGCAATAAATAAACATCATTATTTCTACCATCTCTTTCTATAAGGTCTATTCAATGAGCATATATGTGATATCAAATATAATCGAGATTATTCTTTGATGTAGGACTGAGAGATCTCTGAAGTTTATCTTTTATCCTTAAAACAAATGGCTCCTAATATTTAACACCAATATAACATCTTTTTTTTATTCTTTCTGCTTATTATCTTATCTAAACCTAGCATTTCTCTTTTTTTTTCTAGCATTTCTCTATACTTTAAAATCAATAATCCTCAAATAGCTCTATAATTTCTGATTATTGATGTTGTTTTATGAAGTTTAATATTTCCCTATGAGCTATCATGACTTTAAATATTTTTTTTCTCCATTTCCTGATCATGACACTGTCCTGCTTAATGACTTCAATGACTAGTGTCCTCCAGCTGACCTGTAAGTCTCACATGAATGGTCTCCTGTAGATCACTCTGCTCCAGCCAAGCAAGCCTTCTTTCAGTTCATTGAATGTACCAAACTCCTTCCACTATGAGCTCCATACATTTGCAGTTCTCCTTTCTTAGAAACATTCCATTCAAACACTCCCTCCCATACCTGACCAAATCCTTTTATCTGCAAATCTCATTTCTTGGGGGAAGCTTTTCCTAAGGCCTCAGGCTATGTTAGTTTTCCCTGTTACACATTATTATATTACTCTATACTTCCTTTTCATGGCACTTAACAAAATTATATTTGAAAAACTATTAAATATATGACTCATATTTAAAACTCAATGAAAATAGGGATCATCTGTATCTTATTTACTATAATATCTCCAAGAACTAGTAGCAACTGTCACAGTATCTAGCACATCACAAGGTTTTCACATTTTTCTAAAAAAGGTTATCAGGTAGATGTATATATATGCAATAAATAGTTAAATATATATATATAAAATATTACCTTGTAATATTTTTAGCAGTAGTTCATTAGCTGCAATCACCAGTTGTAGTTATAAGCAGACTAATTTTTTTCAAGTGGCATATAAGAAATTAATATTTAAAAGATCAATTTAAGAAATTTTCAAGACTGAGGAACAACCTGGTTGTTTATTCATGTTGCAGGCATTTTAAACTTGTTAGCTTTCTGGAACTTTATTTTTATTTTTCTTTAGTAGAGGAAGAATGAGTTAAGGGAAGAAAACACATTTTTATAGTTTTTTTATTAAAACATGTTTATATAAATTCATTAGGCACTTAGATATGTGTTCTCTTCATAACAAATCATTAAGATCAATACTGATTTTCTCAGAATGATACCAGTTTGGCTGATTTGTTTTGTTTTGCTTGTTTTTTGTCTTATATATTCCTAATTTTGAGTTTCAAAAAAATTCTTTCACTCTGGCTAAGGCAGAGGAATATTTGCTGTGATTTTTTTGTTTCCTAGATTATTTTATTTGGCTGTGAATAAATACACTTATATTTCTTATTCTTCTCCCATGTAGTCATCTGAAAGATCAAATAATGGAGAGGCGAGCAGGGATGGCTACATTATTTTTATATTTTTATATCATTGATCATACGAGAGTTAAAATAAAAAATATGAATAAAAGTAAATTTATATTGATGTGGCATTCTATACTTTCTAAAGCACTTTCATATGCATCTTCTAACTTAATCTTTATAGCTTTTTTTTCTTTACATCATGTCTTAGTTCAAAAGAAGCCTTGTGGAAAAGTTAGAGGAGTACTAAGGTCTGCTAGGTGAACGTCCCAAGTCACATTTTGCCAATACTGCAATTTGTAAGGGTAAAGGGACACGTGATATGTTGTACAGCTACAAAATACAGCAGCTGGTTGGTTGTCTTTTTCTTATGTCCAATTTGAGAAAATTTTTTAAAAAATTCTTATATCAATATGTAGATTAGCTACCAAAGTCTAACTAATGAAGATTTTTTAGGAAAAGATAGAGCAGAGTGGTTAAGAAAATGAAGTGGGACTCCAAGACTTCTAGCTACGTGACTTAGGTAGGATACATTGCCATCCTGGGCCTTTGTTTGCCCAGTGATAAAATGGAGTACTGCCTGCCACAGAGGACTATTTTGAGGGTGAAATGAGTTAATATGGTTACAAGACTCAGAATACTGCCAAGCACATAGCTCATAGTTAACTTTTATTTAAATTAAGTTGAATTTAAAATTAAATTTACTATTAGCTATTTTTAATATTATTAATTATTCCATTAAATAAATAGGTCCTGAGTGTTGATGTTCCAATTCCATCTAATAGAATTTCTTTAGAATCTTGCCTAATGGTATATTGTTTAATGTAAAAGTTTCTTAAAATGTTTAATTCATTTCATTTTTTTTAAACATTTTATTTATTTATTCATGAGAGACACAGAAAGAGAGAGAGAGAGAGAGAGAGGCAGAGACACAGACACAGATTTGAGGGAGATGCAGGCTCCATGCAGAGAGCCCAATCTGGGACTCGATCCCAGGACCTCAGGATCACGCCCTGAGCTGAAGGCAGGCGCTAAACCGCTGAGCCACCCAGGAATCCCTTAATTCACTTCATTTTTAAAACATGAGTAAATGTAATAATCCTTTGTTAGAAATCAAAGGACACTTTCCAAGTTGATATATGTGGTAAATTAAACCATTTCTATAGTGAGCCTCACTAAGAGTGAATATCACTTCTTTTGTTTTTAATTCATAGTGACATTTACTGAATGTTGCTGCCAAAACCCCTTACTTAGCTTTCATGTCCAATGAAGTCCGAGGGTTACCTCAGCTAGTTTCCATTTCTAGATGATTTCTAGGATATATATTTGATCAGTTAGCATTTATTATGTATCTGCTATGTGGTATTCATGTGTTAATCTGTGTAGTCATTAGATAAAATTTAATAGGTTTTTCTGGCATACCTGTACAGAGAATTTCTATATACACAGAAACAGAGAGAAAAAGAAGGCAGATTGACTCAAATGCAATTTTAAAAATTTGAGTTATATATCGATTTAAACTATAAATCTAACATATGCATAACACATTCTAGAAAGCGTTCTAACACAATTTATAAAATTCCTTCATGCTTCAGACATGTAAATGTATCTACTATGTACCAAGTATCACTAAGTGGCAGATATTCTGAGGTGAAAAACAGTTCTTGCCCTCCAGGTCTCAAAATCCAAAAGGGAATAGAGACAAGTATCTTTTTACTAGTACATGCCCTAGATACTATGACAGGGATAAGTAGAAAATGTCATATAAATATGTAGGAAACTGGATTAGGAGATTGGTGGTGGAACTTATGAGCAACTTCAGTTAGACAAATGTAGAATACAAAGGCACAAGGAAGCCTGGCAATGAAATCAGAAAGTCAGATAGGAATAGAACTAACATACCAGAGTGAGATTGAAGTCATTTGGAAATATTAAACTTCAAATAAATGAAAAAAGTGGGATCTAAGGAAACAAATTTTAATGGTCATTTGTTGATTAGAAAGTTGAATGAAAAAATGTGGTTGTCATCACTTTAACATATCATGAATCCTTCGGTAAGAAAGACCGGGTGTTGATTGAATGGCTTTATGGTTTACCTTCTTCTGTATTTATAACTAAATATGTGGTTATGTCTTGCTCCCCTTTGTAAACACAGGTTGCTTAAGAATGTTTAATAGATGGCTAAAAATAAATATAACATAAAAAATATCTGCTGTACACATAGGATAACCTCACTAATATATGTTCATTGCATGTAGATAAACTGCTAAAGCCATTCAAAGGAGAAGAAAATGAGGATAGGGATATATTTTGATCAGATTTCTAGTAACTACTTGGTTATGCTGGAAGTAATGCTATTTCCAAATGCAGTCACCGGAAACGGAGTAGTCACAGACTTCATCATGTGACTCATCAGGAATTGCTATAAAGAGGTGTGGCCAGGCAAGCATGTGGGGTACTATATCTACTAGGGAAGAAGTACTGATAACAATGGTCCCCCTTAGGTTCTGCTTTCTGCAGTTTCAGTTTACCACCCAGTTAACTTGGATCCAGATGCAGATGATCCTCTTTCTGACCTGTGGTTAGAGAATCAGTAGTAGCCTAAGCTATGTCACATTGCTTAAGTCATTCACTTCACTTCATCTGTAGTGTAGACATTTTATCATCTCACACCATCACAAGAAGAAAAAGAGTAGATACACTACAATGAGATTTATTGAGAGAGAGAGAGAACACTTTTACATTGTTTTATTATGGCATATTATTATAATTCTATTTATTATTTGTTATTTTTGTTAATCTGTTACTATACCTAATTTATGAATTAAACTTCATTATAGATTTGAATGTATGTATAAGAATAGTATGTATAGTATATATAGGGTTTGAGACTATCTGTGATTTCAGGGATTTTTGGAGAATATCCCCCATAAATAAGGAAAGACTACTAGAGTATTAATTTCATATAATGCCAAAATAATGGCATTGATACTGTTTTTTATTAAAGACTGTTTAGAATTCTGGAAAAAGAAGAAACAACATTTCACTAATTTAAATATAAAATATATAAACATTTTACAATACCAACTAGGGCAAAAATTAAAATCTAAGCCTTAAGCACATCTCTGGCAGGTTTAAAATACTGGCAGACAAAGCAGAATGAAATTTTAAGAATCAGGTATCCAAACAAAATGAAAAAAAATCCATCATAATTTTGAAAATGACAATATCATTTAATAGTTTTTTAAATGTAAATTTAAAAAAGAAACTGCATTAAAATGTCCCCATCCCTGAGTTTCAAGTTGGCTTTTGTGAAAATGTTGTGGCTTTTCAGAAAGCTCTTTGTAACCCCATCCTAAGTGTAGGCAGTGGTACAGAGAAAGTTACACCGAACAACTAACTCCAGATATTTTCTTCATCCTCAGGTAATCAAGTGTTTTATCTAATAACTTTAAGAAAATCCTTTTAAATAACTTTTTTGGGGGGTAGAGAATGCAAATCCTTTTACTGAGAACTTTTATTGAGAAGTGCCATTTTTGTTTCAAAGAAAGTTGTTTCGTTTCCCCCCTGATTTGACTTCATCTTCTTTAGTTTTATCACATATAGATAGACATTCAAATGCAGAGTGAATGCATCACTTTCAGTACTGTCATGTTCACAATCCACTTGTTCAGAAAGCCTTTGAACTAAAGTAAGAATTATTCCTGCAACAGAAGCTTTGCTTTCTCGGTTGTCATTTTCTTTCCTCCTCTTGGGGATAGTGTTATAGAAGAACATTTTCTAAATGAGTACACCTTCATTCAACTTGAAATATTAATGCTGCATATAACTCTCAAAACATAAATGATTCAAATTTCTCATTTAAAAAATACTGAACTAGCAGAGTTAAATCAACAAAAGTGGTAATGTTTCACTAATATAGCACAATAGTCCAGAAAACTGAAAACTCATGTCATAATCATAAAACACATATTCTCCATGACATCAGATGTTAATGCCTAAACTGAAATGTCAAAAATAATCTGGAATCAGTGGGACTCATTGATTCACTTGCTCATTCATTCATTCAAATTAAACTCATTTTCATTTCAGTTTCTGGATACAGGTATAGGGTAGTTATAAGTGGAGTTGTATGAAAGCGAAGAAGTTCAGGTTTGATAGCTTTATATTCTCAAGTGAGGTCATCATCTGGGAGTGGAAGGAATAACTGATGCTTGGGGAAAAAAAGTAGAAGCATGAAATAAACCACTCCAGGTATGAAAATACTAGGAAACCATAGTAGGACGTCTAGGTAATATTGAATCAAGGCTGTAAATTGCATCAGCCTTTTGATTGTGTGACTTTTTTCTAGAAGGCATGTTTAATCAAAAATAGGAAGTTTGTCAGGCATCTGTCAAAAAGAAGGACACATTTTGAAGGTATTAGGAAAAGAAACTCACATAATCTAGAACCAGTAAGCAACTGGTTCTTAAAATTGCACATTGAAATAACCTGTGGAGTTTAAAAAACAAACAAACAAACTAGAAATTGTGATTGAATTAGTGTTGGACATAGCCTGGGCTTTGGAATTTTTAAAAGATTCTCAGGCGATTCTTAAGGCTACGATGTGAAGAGAATTCCAAGATGACATAAAAGATACAGGAAAGTCCCCTGGTTCTAGGACAGAAACCATAGAAGGCACATGAGGAGGACGCAGGGGGAAGAGGCCAGCTGGGACAGATGGTGGTGTGTCATGGGTGCCAACTGTCAATCAATGACCAGAAGGCTAGACTTGGATTTCCTAGAAGTAAACAAAGCAGGATTGGGGCTACTTCTGGAGTTTTCCTGGTTGGTATTAAGAAGCTTTCTCAAATACATTTTTATCAATAGATAAAATTTAAATCAGCAGCATTTTCTGCTTTTCTTAAACTACTTGCTCTATTTACGAACAAACTAAAATCATGAGAATAGAGAACAAACTCTATTTTGTCCATAATGTGGGTCATCTGATAGGTGCACATGTGTTTTTACTACTTTCTTGTTTAGGAATCTCATTACCGTGATGTTATTCTAGTTTCTGTAATGAATGATACCTGTGGAGAAAGAGGCATAATTACAAACTGGCAATTTTCTCTCTCAGCAGTATAATGAAATCTCTATGACTAAATTTGAAGGATTTTCTCAATATGATTATATTGTATTTTGACATTTGAAATTCTGGGGGACATTCTTTAATGAGTATGTCACATTCTCACTGAAGTCACCGGGAAAGTTGGATGGATTTTGTCCTAAGTGTCCGTCTGCATCCAGTGATAGCTCCATTATGTTTCAGGGTCAAATGTGTGATCTTACTTCACATTTCCATCTATGATTGTTTAGTGTCAGACTTGTAAATCCTTTTTTTCTAGTAGATGGGAATACAATAAAAATTTAAATGCCTTCCTGCTAAGTGCTGGAATTGAAGCAGTTATAGGAAGACAAAATACACTCTCCTGAACAGTAGGAGTGCTAATTTTTGGCATTTTCTCATAGCTTGTTGAGGCAAGTTTACTGAATCTAACAGGACTAGTAAATGTCTATAAAACTGAGCTGTGAAAAACTGCAAAATTCTCAATATGAGCAGTTGTGAATGGCGTGAAGCCCTGTTAAAGTGCTCAAGAGACACAAGTAGCATCTATTTTAAATGGCATAGGACTTACAAGTAATGGCTCTGGTTTGATTCACAGCACACTGATAACCAGTATCAGCTGGCATTAGATGAGAACTTACCGTGAGTTTGACATTGTGCTAAGAGTTAAGGAAGTGCTGCTACAGTTACCTGGGGAGCTTTAAATACTGAAGCCTGAGCCCCACACCAACCATTTGAGTCAGGATTCCTCTTGTGAGGTTCTAGCAGTAGTAGTTTTTAAAAATCTCACCCAGTGATTTTAATATGTGGACCTACTACATAGAGATCCACTCCATCGATGGAGGGAAATATAAAAAACAAAAACACCGGGACAGAAATAGATCTAGAATCACTGGAAGTTAGCAGATGGAATCTCCTCTTCGTCTCCCCATGTGACTTAAATGCCCTCCTTAGTACTGGATGTGTTCTTTCTGCCAGGTTACTTTTCATAAAAGAACCTTCAAATCTTTGCTGACAATCAGAACCTAGAAGCGGAGTCACTTTCGAGAAATCATGTGTTAAACTAGTAGGGAATGTTTCTGATGTAACTTAATCTACCTTTTTCTCTGGCCTGCTCACATTGATCAAATTGAATACATCACACCTTTACAATAGGAAAAGGGTCTACTAAAAATCTGAATGTTGAGAGGAAAAAAGAAGCAACTGAACCTAACTCTCTGTCCTTAATTCTTTCAGCCTTGGTCTCAGGGTAGGATACTTGTATGGTCCCTGCATTTCTTCTTTTGGGATGTGTGTGGTTGTCTCTGGCCCTCAATGTGTGCGTGTTAATGGCGCCTCCTGAACTGCTATTCAGCAGGATGACCTCCTACTGAAGTTCCAAAGAAAGAGAGCAGTGGGATGGGACCCACCACAGCTTTTCATCTAAGCAAGGTCCATGCATCTGGTCTGCTGCCTCTAAGCCTCTAAAAGCAGGAACTTTCTCTTTGGTTTATTTCTGTAAAAGCCTGCCAGAAAAGTGGAGATAATAATTATTGCTATTAGTTTCTCATCTTCATTATAAAGACCTGTTGGTAAAATAATTTTTTTTTCTGTGCAGGACATGCAAAACCCATTCTATATGATCCCTCACATGTCACAGATTTTAAACCAAAACCTACCATCTAGGGCATTGATTTTTCTCCTAGTGAAGGTATATCATCATATCATCATAAAGAAATAAAAGCCCTATATACTGGAAAGCACTTTTTTTTTTTTTTTTCTTTTCAGCTCTGTCTCTTCAAGATGAGGTCATCAAAAATAGGAATTTGTACCTGGAGGCTGCAGAGCATATTTCCTAATCTAACAAAATGATAAAGTGGGATTGGATCTTAGAACAAGCTACATGAAGAGAGTGCAATTTTTTCTAAAGTTAACATCTGAATTCTTTGCTCTTAGGCCAGCACACACACACACAAACACACACACACACATGCACATGCACACTGCAGATATATGTGCACACATATGCATAAACATAGACACACCATCGATTGGACTCACTTTTACATAGCCCTGGATTAAGGAGACCCATAGTATGTAAACCTCACCAGCTCCATTGCTGAGTTATAAACAGTTGCATTTGTAGTACTTTAGCAATTTTTGGAAATGTTTAGAAATACAGAAATTTTATCAAACCTTCTTTATTTATTACCAAGCATTTTGGAAGAACTCCAGAGCCTCACTTCATGAACTTCAGTATCTCACAGAAGCTTCTCCTAAATCCAGAAAGTCAGCTAGGTCCAGGATCCTCTGTCAAATAGCTTGTCTTCCTAAGGAAGGAAAAATAGGATGTTATGCTAGGAGATGTGAGTAAAAATAAATTAATATGTAACAGGCATTATACCTAGCCCTGAATTCTTTTTTTTTTTTCTTTAAGATTTTGTTTATTTATTCATGAGAGACACAGAGAGAGAGGTAGGGACACAGGCAGAGGGAGAAGCAAGCTCCATGCAGGGAGCCCGACATGGGACTCGATCCCAGGACTCCAGGATCACGCCCTGGGCTGAAGGCGGCGCTAAACCGCTGAGCCACCCAGGCTGCCCAGCCCTGAGTTCCTAATTCAGTCTTACATCTTCAACCAAACTTCCTCCCAATCTAATTCCAAAGACCCATTTGAGTGATAAGCTCATCTCATTGGTGGAATCATCCTAAATGAGATGCCAGTGAATGAATAGTATCGCACTCACTCCAACCCATCCCATGGTGTGTATTTTCTTCATGCTTTCCTAGTATTTCTTCTGTGGTGTTGGGCTCTTGGATTATTTTTTACCTTCACTGATTCTCTCCTTTCTAGTTTCACTGTGTACAAGGTTTCATTATTTGGCTCACAGTCTCTTAGAAGTTTCCATAGGTTTCTAGAGGTTATCAAGAAAACCACAGATTTTCTTTCCAAAAAGAATTGATCAGGGAGTATTTTTAGCTAAAAGAGTACATGCTGATTCTTCCAGTATTATTCAAGCAGGCTGTAAAGATCCTTGTGACCATAGGATGCAAAATGTGATTGATTCTACATTGCCAGAGCTGGTGAGCTATATGGTTGTCATCTTTTAAAATGTGATTGTGAGTGCTCTAAACACAAATAATCTGCTCTGGCAACCTTTCTCCTGAGCCACTTGCCAACAGGAGACAAGAATTTAGAAAATAAATTCCTCTGCCTCTAAAACTTTAAATCATTATCTGAGTCTTACCTTGCCCCAGCCTACTCCCAAAACAAAGCAGAAAGATGAACTATACACAATAATCTCAGTTAATAGTAGAGAAGAGTAATTTATAATTTCTGAGTTCCTTGGAAAACATAATTTTTTTTTACTTTTTTACTGGAGAAACTTAAGTTTCTCTTTTGGGAATATATTTTCGGTGAGCATTTGGGGAATGCAGATTGTTTGTGTGATCTGTCTTAATTTTTCATGCTATTGTCAAATTAGTATCTTTGAGCGTACTGTTCTTAAAATAGCTACGTCTGTAATATTTACCCTGTGCAAGGCAGTATGCTAATTGCTTTATTTATGATATCTCATTTAAATTGAGTTGCAGCCCTGAGAAGTAAGAATGATTCCCTTCATTTTGCACATGAGGAAAATGAAAGATAAATCTTTAATACAGAAGTCAGAATTTGAACCTCGGTCTATCTGCCTCCAAAACACACCATCCCATATAAGCCAACATTATTATTTTATCTGAAATGAGTGCTAAGATTGTCTGTGGTATTAGCAAATTTCTAACTAGAGATATCCACGAAGAAGAGATGAATCAAAGAGGAAAACAGCAAAATAAATTTTGTATTGTGTAGTGATCTGTAACATGAATCAAAGGAGAAAGTGACTTATTCCCAAAGTTTGAGCCAGTCTTACAAATCACTTATTAGTCCTCTTTGCTTATTCTTACTGCTGGGTCAGGCACTAGCCAAGGACCTGAGTAAGCAAGAGAAGACCTAGCCATTCACTCAAGGGGTCCATGTCCAGGAAAGAGACAAACAAAGCAGACAGACATGTGTCATCTTCACAATCTGCACAGAGCACATTCTAGAAGACACTGAACTGATACTCAGGAAAGGAGTAGGTTTGGGCTGTCAGAGAAGGCTTACTGCAGTGGCTTGAGTTCAGACGACTATCCCTTTCTCCTCTATCCTGATCCCTCACTGGACTGGTACCTACACAAAGCTGAGAAGGTGAGACAGAATAAGGGACCCATTAATTTAGAACATGAATGATGAGAGAGAAGGCTATAGACGGGAGCAGAGGCCAGGTTATAGAAAGCTACTGAAGGGTTTTATAGGAGATTGACAGAGTCAGAGCCACAGTTTAGATATGTTACTCAACTAAAAATGTGAAAGATAGATTTGAAGGGGCAGTCACCTCAAACTAAATATAGCACTGCAATATTTTCTGCTACTGGAATTCTTTAAAATTGGTATAAAATTGCAGGTCTAAATTCTTTCCACACTGTTCACATAACTCCATAAATTGAATATATTTAAATTTATTTTATGGGTTCAAAATCATTTATTTTTTTAAGTAAGATTTTTCTTAAGATTATGGGGAAAATAAAGGCACCATTTTTTAGGGTCACACAGATACTAAGATCCATCTGATTATGAACCAAAATGAAAGCGATATTTAGTGGTTAACTCTGCCTAAATTATGTAATACAAGATAAAAATAACATTATATTATTTAGGCAAGTTATTTTTACACTCCTCTCTCTCTCTCTCTCTCTCTCTCTCTCTCTCCCTCTTATGTAACCAAACACTTGAATGCTGAATATTGGTTTGTTTGGAGTTTTTTTGTCCAATGTGGATTATGTAAGAGACATGTTTCTTTGAGCAAGTTTGAATCAACATATGCATTTTATTTCATAACTCAGAAATGATCCAGCTAGTTAAGTAATTTTGAAAGTATAAAGTAGTATAGGTATAACTCATATTATACAGTAACTATCATTTGGAAATTTTTTCTTTAATATTGAGGTTGTATAACAAATAATTTGAGGTATAAATGAAAATGATATTTTAAAGAATTCTGTGATATAGTCAAGAGTTATCACCTGATTTATCTTTCCTGAAAACACTTTCATACATTTGTTTAAAGTAGGTTGTACCTGTAGAAGCATAAATTACAAATGAAAAAGAGTAATATAGCTTTAAAGCAGAAATATAGCTTCTAATTATATTGTAGAAACGCCTACAATAATTATCTTCCCTTTAGAACTATATTTAAGAAATCTGTTGACAATTAACTAAAAAGCTTATGTGATTATTCTTGAAAATATAAGCCAACATTCAATTTTATAGAGGAATTTTATAGCTTGGGAGAAATAACCCAGAAACAAACCTTACAACTTTGCTTGCACACCATTGTCTAATAGACTCTTGACTTTACCTTTAATAAAAACAAATGATAGGTGTTTGAGCCTCATCAGCACACACAAAACCACTATCATTTGACACGTGCTGAGATGACCATTTTGTGTTGAAGAAATGAGATGAGAAAAATAAAAGTCTGAAAATCTAGATAATCCACACCTTTTTGATACTTTAACCATGTATACGTCATGCTTGATTATGTATGGGTCATGAGTTAAAGTTTCATGTTACACTTAATAACAAACTGATAGCGTGGGTAAGTAAATTTATTGTGAGGTTGTTATACTGACTTATTGTCATGATCTTGCCTTCCCACCACACTAGTCAACCTTAATCACACCTTTCCACAAACAAAACATCTAGATATCTTGGATTATCATTAAAATCAATTATATACAGTTTAATAAAAAATATTAAATTATGTGGTTAAAAATTCACCCCACATCTTATATTGTCTTTCCTTTTTCTTTATTATAATGTGAAAATGCTGTGCACTTAAAAATATTTTTTTAAGGATCAGCTTAATTTTTTTAAAGAATTTATTTATTTATTCATGAGAGATACACAGAGAGACACAGAGACACAGGCAGAGGGAGAAGCAGGATCCTCACAGGGAGCCTGATGTGGGACTCCATCCCGGACCCCGGGATCACACCCTGAGCCAAAGGCAGGCATCCCAGATCAGCTTATTTTATCCCTAGCTTTAGACTTTAAAATAGTAGTATGATGTGGGTACTTAATTATTACATGTTGAGCAAATAAACATTTGTAACCCTGGTATAGTTTTAAAAATCCATTTATTGACTTTTTGAAAGACATTTTATTTCTTAAAGCCAGAGTCTTCTGAAAGCTATGCGAACTAATAATAATCTGTCTTTTAAGTAGGAGACTTAAATTCTGTGTATACGGATTCTCTTATAAATGAGACCGAATAAATATTAACAGAATAAATAAAAATAGTTGAACATATTTTTTTACCTACAAAATTGGAAAGCTACTACTATGATATTTGTTAGTCAATCTCAGTATTTTTGGATCCAGACCTTTACAACAGCTCTTCAAGAGAGCTTGATGGGGCTAAAATCCAGGGGCAGTGATCACATGAATGAGGTAGGATCCCTTTATATATTCTTTGAAGACGCATAATCAAACAATTTCTTGACTACCTGAGGCAGACAGCATGTACCTTCTATACATAGAGAATATGTGTACCCATTTCCAGGAAGATGTCTAGCTTCCTAGTTTCATAAACATGCCTTTACATGCATTCTCAGCAGGGGTGATATCACTGAAGGGGGTATAAAAATCCATTATTAAGGGAGGGAAAACATAATTAATGATAATCTTATATATTTTGACAGTATTTGTCATTCAGAGCACCACAGCATATAAACACCTCTGCAGTACATCTGTAGTATTTAAATTTCATGGGGTGGAAGCTATTAGGAACAAAATGTCTGAAAAGGCTCCTCAGTGTGTGTGGAGTTGGGAGGGGAAGGGAAACAGTGGCAGAAAGGTTGGGAAACACTGAACACTTCTTCATTGTCACTTCTGGGGCTTCTCCTCAAGTAGTGCCCATCAGGTTCTGTTTCTTAAAATAGCATCTCAGAGATAATCATTTCCATTTTCCAGTTTGATGTGTAGCTTCTACTTTTAGTATAGACAGGTAAGATTTGAATCCTGGCTCAGCCATTCCCATGCAACTAGATGTTCTATTGTGTAAAATAAAACAAAGGCTTTGGCCTCATATTTTTCCCAGTAGGTATTGATGAGATCTTATTCCCTTGGAAAATATCTCTCAACTAACTATAAATGAACAAGTTTAGGTTTTAAATGTTTTTGAAAGTGTGGGGGGTGGGAAGGGGTGGGCAGGTCTTTCTGGGGCTGCCAGTTTACTTCCAACTTAATTCTTGTATTCTTCTTGGCTTTTTTCTCCTTCCCTTACTAGCATCTGCTGCCACTGACTGAAGGAGGGCAAGAGTTGCCTGAGCAAATATAACATCAAAGGCCAATACAATTTAAGATAAAGAAAGGAAATTTTTAAATTCTAATTTTCCTTCCTGTAGACACCCATCATTTTTTTTTTAGTAAAAGAAAAAGATATCCATTCATATTGAATCAGTTGACTTTAAGGTCACATGTTTAAATTGGAAGCAGTTCTAATATCTCTATATTATCATATGCATATTGTAAAAATTATTTACTTTCTTAGAGATGAAAATACTGTAATCGTTGTACACATTAGCATTTAATATTGAAATCCACTTGTATAAACAGTTTTGTTCCCAATATCATTTTCTGTATAAACAGTTTTGTTCCCAATATCATTTTCTATCTATGTAAACTTGGTACATAAAATGCTTGTTTTCTTATGAGTCAAGAATATTTTCATAAGTGATACCTTGTTTTGTCTTGGAAAGATTAAGTATGAAAGGCAAGTATAATTATTATGACTTACTGGTAGAAAAAATCTTTTTGCATTTTAATAATTAGCAGCAATTTGCTCTTTTCTGACCTTAACACAAGATATTTTATACTGAGCAGCATTTCCTCTGCAAATTGGTGATACACATTAGCAACACCTACATAGTTTTTGTCTTTAAATTGTAGTTAAATGAAACAGTAACTATTTCCATTTATGATATGGCTAAACATGCAATGTCAACAGTAGGCATTGGACTGGATGTGGTTTTTTTTACCATGATTTTGATACACATTTAATTATCTTAATAATTATAATAAAATAACTAAGAAATGAATCTGAGAAAATATTAGAAACTTTAGAAACATTACTTTAAAATGCACATTTTGCAAATTGAGAAATAGGTTACTAACATGTGAAGCTAATCTTTTATCTGTTTTCCCTCTACTTTGCCAGACTCCATTATGTAGTTACGTACGCTAACTCTGCTTTCTCATATTCAACACTCAGACCATTGCAGGTATCCTGCTATCTTCTCTACAAAGGGGGAAAATCTGGTTTCCAAGGTCATCATTGGCTTGCAGGTCTTTGCACCCACTCCCTGAACTCCCTTCTTTACCTGGTTTGGTTGACTTTCCTTGTGTTTTCCTTCCCTGCCTTCTCTGTTCTACCAACAGTGCCTCCCTGTCTCACACACTTCTTTTCATCTTGTTTCTCCTGCCATGTTCTCATTTGCTCCCTTGTCGTCCCAGGCCTCTATTATGTCAGCCCTATTCCTTATTTCTCAGAAAGCTCATCTACTTTTAGACTTTGGACATCCCTTTAAATAGATCATTCTCAAATCAACATCTGAAAATCCAACAAAACTTTTGCTCTAAACAACAAATATAAATTTTGAAACTATGTGCCTGAGATCTCTGCATGGTATCTTGTGGCTCCTCAAAATTACTGAACCCAAACTGAAATCATCCCCCCTACAAATTACAATGCCTTTTTAAAATTATTATTACTATTAGTATCATCATCTTTTTCCAGTAACCGGTGTTTGAACTCTAAGACCCATTTCAGTTGTTCCTTTCTTTTCCTTATTCTTAACATTCAGCCAGTAGCTAAGTCACAGCATCCTTATTATCCATTTCCTTTTTTCTATATGCATTCCCACATGATTTTCTATGTATATTGCATTTGTTTAGACTTTTAAAGTTTTCAGGCATTTTCACATACATGATTTCACACAGTGACACCTGTGAAGTCAGTATCCTTTTTATAATGTCAATTTGAGGCAGTGTAACATAATGGTTGAGTTGAGGTTTGGAGACAGTCTGCCTAGATTCTGATCCTGGTTACTTTACTTCCTCATTGTTTCATCTTTGGCCCATTACTTGATCTTTCTGTACCTCATTCATAATCTCGAGAATAAGGATTATAATGATAACTATTTTATTTAGCACTTGTAAAGAATTAAAATATTTAATGATGGTAAGAGTTTTCAGTAATGTCTAACATGTACTAAATGTGTGATAAACTATATTATATTTGTAAGTTCTAACTATATTACAAGTAAGAGAAAGTTACAAGGTATCATAAGTGAGAAATTGAGTCCCAAAATTCATATCTTTTGTACCCATATCTCCTGCTTCCCATACTGTAATGACACATAATTTTGTCTATTTTCTAAAGAGAATTTTTTAATTTATTGGATGGCCTAATTTATAGTCAGAAAAGTGTTTGAAAGCCTAAATCCGAGCAATAGAATTTGTAGCTTTTTTTAAGTGACTTTTTTTTTATAAAGATTTTTATTTCTTTATTCATGAGAGACACACAGAGAGAGGCAGAGACATAGGCAGAGGGAGAAGCAGGCTCCATGCAGGGAGCCTGATGTAGGACTTGATCCCAGGACCCCGAGATCATGCCCTGAGCCAAAGGCAGACAGTCAACCGCTGAGCCACTCAGGCATCCCAGAATTTGTAGTTCTGTACGTCAGTTAGTAGATTTTACCTTTTTAATGTGTTATCACTCTGTGCTCCCACTATTCCTATAAACTTTTTATAATGGATCCCAAGAATAGCATTAAAGCAAATATGTATATATTCCTACATGGTTGTTTAGAATGTCTTCTAACTTATGAATATTTAAATATTCATGAGTCTTGACATCTGTCACTTGGAATGTTAAAAGCTTCTTTTTCCCCCCCAAATACCTGACACATTTAATGATTCTTTTTTTTTTTTTTTTCATTAAATGATTCTTTGTTCAGCTCCAAGAAGTTTGGGGAAAACTTTGACAGTTCATGAAGGATCCAGATATTATTGTGCCATAATTCTGGATGTTTATTTTAATCTTCTTTTTAGTATAGAGTCTCTTGGATATTTCTTTACCTTTTAGGCAAACTGTAGCATTTATTTCTAAATAGCTTTCTTTATGTTGTTTAAAATTTAATACAATATATTTGTTTCATACTGACTTTAATATGTTCTTTGGAAATAGCATATTTTATATTGTTTCTCTCTGCACTATACAAATACTTTATAACTTGAAGAATGGAGGTTCACTTAGATAGATATCTGTTACACCCTTAGGCTTTTTGGTACAGTTATGTTAAATTCACCCAATTGTATGCCTGTATGTACAAACATTTCACTGTACAGAATGAAAGGCACAAAACCAAAATGCTGCCCTTCCTGTATGGTCCAATCAAATTGCCAAGACACCCTTTCCTCCAAGGAAGCAGGAAGAGGAAAGAACAAAAAGTGAATATCTCCCATATATATCAGCTCTCTTAAAACAATCTTCTCATAACAATTCTGCTTGTATATCACTGGTCGAAACTTAGATCCAGAGCCAAAAAGGAAAGTTAGAAAAATGTGTCTTTTCTTGAAAGCAGTTTAGAAAAAAATACAAACTGTTTCTCAGACTGAAGGAGAGATGTATTTCTAACATAGGAGATGACATTTAACCTGGTTGTTGAAGAATAGACAGGATTTCTAGAGGCAAAAACAAGCATTACAAGTCAAGGACTGACTAGAAAGAAGATGTACAGGCAGGAAACACTGGCCATGATCATATTACTTGGGTCATCTTTTTGATTGAAGCAAGATCTGTGTATTGGGAGATAAGGCTCAAAGGCACAGAAATGTCCTCAACCAGAGACAAATAATAAGTATCTCTAAATGGAATGGTTTAATGAAATTCTTGGATATAAATACAAAGCTGATCAAATTTATTGCTTTGTTTCTGTGTTCTTCTCTTTACCAAACTGTTTCTCTCATTTAGAATTTTAACTTTTATGGAAGTGCAGAGAATGATTTAAACCAATGGAAAATTTTCTGGTTTATATGGAGAGTGGAGGTGGCGGTAGTTTACATTGTATCAAATCTCTCTGGGACATTTGTGTATGATAATTTAACTTTTAAGACCTTAAAATTGTTTGTGTGGTTTTGAAGCCTCTCTTTTTTAATTGCCTTCAAAGACAGTTGATAGGCTAATTCATAACGTCCTTCTATTTTTGATATTCAAAATCAGGGTTAGCCAGAGCAAAGGGAGACACCTGAAGCAAGTCAGTGCAAATACTGAGAACTTTTCTTCTTACTCAGGGAAGAAGTTCACAGTGTTTCGCCGCAAGCCATCATGCTGCTCTGGAACTTTTTTCTCATTTATTTGGCACCAGTGGCCTGAGAGGAAGCAAGAGCTGACAGCAGGGAAGCAGAGAAGGCTAACTAGCTGTTGGCAGGAACTTGGAGCAATAGAAGCATCTTCCAAAGGCAAACTGATACTGGCCCTTTGATTAAGTTATAAGCAGGTAGTTAAGTCTCTCTACTAGGGGGTTGGAGTTGCTGACTACAGAAGAAAGGCTGTGGGAGATTGAAACCTAGGAAAGCTGTAGCAGGCTGTGTCTTGAAAGAGCCTGAGGTTCTTAGGCTCATCTATCCAGCCTGGAATGATATCAGGATTGAATTAACCTGATGTCAGTTATGCCATACAGAGGATTTAAGTGAACAGTTTCTTTCCAGTCATATTTCCTGTGGTTATATGCTTCCCCTTTAAATGTCTCTGCTTCGCTCTCAATAATCCATTAGGGAAATTTGTTACTCTCTATCACTATGTATGTTGGATGTGATAAAAGGAACTAACTCTGAGGCAGTGAGTGGTAGCTTATCCTAATTATAGGTAAATTTTAGGGAAAAATAGCACAATTCGACTCAATTACTAGATTTGGGGGTCTAAGCCTAAAGTTAGAATAGCCATAAAATCCCATGTGTATAATCAATTTTGTAGTCATACATATATTATTTTTCACATTCCTGTTTTCTTGTTTTCTACCACCAAAAAAGGTGTGGAGTCTTTCAGCTGGTGCCCTATTCACATGCAAAACTTTTACCCTTTTTACAATGCTGCCCATTAGCAAACCATTTTCTAAGGCATTTGCAATTTACTTGTGAAAAATGCAAATTCAGTTAGGATTGTATTAAATAACCTCGTTTTTTTTTTCTTTCCCACCATCTCTCTTCCTTAGTGTGGGTCATTCTCCCTCTTCTCCCCCTTAAAGAATACTCTGAGTCTTCTGCTTCATGCAGCATCAAAATGGTTTCAGAATGAAGGACAAAGTCCACCACTGTTGCTGTGAATTTTTTTAAGAAAATAATGTGTAGTTTTTAAGAAATTACTTTTGTCCAAAAATGACAGGTTTTCTCAATTTAGTCTTGTTTGTTTTGTTCATTTTTACTTGGTTTGATTATACTTTTATTATTTGTTTTAAATCAGAACCATGCCACAAAAATTGCATGAGGTCAAAGCACACATAGTAACATGAGCCCTTTGAAATTCTACCTCTTATTGGCGTGGCATTCAGAGTAGGAAAGCACCCAAGGAAGCCTCAGGAATACAGGACCCAAGTGACTATATTCTCTCTCCTGATTTACATCCCCTCTTCTCCCCACGTATCGATGGACTCCTCCTTTGCCCCCCTTTCTATCCTTTAGCACTTTCCTCTGTGTTTTTTAAAGCCCTCATTTTGCAATCAGTGAGGAAGCATCTGTTACACTTTCTTTGAGCCCTTCCCCTTTGTATTCAAAAATAAGCTAGAACTTTCCCTAAGTAGTATATAGTCTGCTATAGGAAGCAGACATGATTTCCTTCATTTTCTTCTTTCAACACGTGTTTAATAAATCCTCGAATGTGTGCCTACAATTACATAAAGTAGGCAGTAAGGATAAAAGATAAAAACATAGTGTGTCTATCCTCAGTTGAGTAGAGACAGGCAAAAGCAACGAACACACAAAAATCACACTATTTAATAATTGCTTTAATAACGAAAAAAATATACCTAAGTATAAGTGGAAACACAGACACCAAAGTTTTCCTGCAAGATTTTAAAAAGGCCTCATGGAGACCGAACAGCTGTAGCATGGAGTAATAACATCAAGATAGCAGAACATGCAAAGCACAAAGGGAGCACAGGTCCATAATAAATATACTTTATTTGTATACGTCATAGTAAAACTGGATATACATCTTTATATATCTTTTTATAGCTCTTTTATTATCTTCCCTAATGTCTATGTATTTGTAATAGGTTTCAGCTAATGTTGCTCCACTCAAGTACCTAGCGCCAGATACCATGGAAAGAATACAGACAAATCTAAGTTTGAATGCTGACTTTGAAACCTTGTACCTGCATAACTGTAGAATGTCGCATTACCTTCCTGATCTTTGTCTTAAAATGGGAATAATGTCCCCTCCCAAACTGAAGGGTTTTCGTGACTGTCATTTGAAATGCTAGAATTCTAGCCCAGAGTCCATGTACATAGAGGGCCCTCAAGAATTACTGTTGCTTTTATTATTTTAAGATAGTTTTATGATTTCATTTATTTAAAATGTTCTTCCATAGTCTTGGTTTAAATAAAAGCATTGTGAGATATATCATGACCCTTCCATATAATAAGGCTAATTCTTTAGTGTTTCCACTAAAACTGGTTTATAAGTGTGTCTTCATTTTTTACTGCATATATTTGCAATATAAAATTATTCTTATTTTGTACTTATGGACATTGATAGTTAAAAATGTTTTACATTTGCTTTATTTTGACAACCTTCTCATCAGAATGCTTGACCGGAGTATTTACTTCCTCTACTACTCTGTTCCTTGCTGATAGGAACTTACCATTTAAAGCAGTTATAATCTTGTAGATAAGTAAAGGGATTGATGGATTTGGCTGTGGTCCAAGCATAGTTCAAGTTGGAATTTTATTTTTTTTTCCAAAGTTCTCAGAGGTCATTTGGCCATTGCCTCAAGACTTTTTATGCATAATTTATCAAGGGGAAAACTGGGGAGAGCAGAACACAAGGAGGGTATTGACCAGCCTTGCTACAGTGGCTTTAACCTTTAGCAACGTTCCTGGCCTCTTACCACTATCACAGGGTCGGAGGCATGGCTGGTAATGCCAGGTGGAGTGGGAGAACAGGTATACATGTGACTCAGGCCACCCCTGTCAAGGGGATGAAGAACTGGAACTTGTCATGTGTTTTATTTTATTCAAAATATTAGTTTGTAAATTTATTATAGGAATTTTAAGGAAACCTTATAGTGTACTAGTCTTAAGATATGGCCCGTATTATATACCATAAGACACCTCAGAATTCAAAATTCATGAATACAAAGTTTACTTATGATTAGGACAGACCATCCACTCCCAGGAATTTAGTTAAATACTACCTGTCATAATATCCTAGAATAAACAAAAAGGAAAAACAAAGCACTTCGCACTCACAACACAGTTTTCAATTTTTTAGTTTTGCCCCAAACATCACTGCCATTGCTTCCTTTCAGTTCATGAATGTTCCCTTATTACTCAGTGTATTTATTCTTTAGGTTTTACTTCAACTACCAGCTCCTATTACCACTGACCATCGTTTCTTCTTGGATCCTCTTCTCTCTCACTGGCCTTTTCTCCTCAGGCCTCCTTCCAGGCCTCTCTTCCTCTGCCCCACCTGCCATGGGAGGATTCTTTGGGCTTTGTCCCACTCTACTCTTTCCTGCTTGCTCTTCCCAGGCAATTCCATTCACTCCTGGGGCATCAGTTACCCCACAGGTTTGTAAAAGCCACTACGTGCCTAGTATGCAAAGGTGTTTTTTGTTTCTTAACACCACAAGTAATTTCTAGAATTCCAAGATGGACTTTCTAAGACGGCCATTCCCCTGCCGCCTGCATACCGGCAGAGTTCTAGGCCTGTCCTCTCTACTTTTCTGTGCCACCATCTCAATGCCTTCACATCTTCTTCTTCTTCTTTTTTTTTTTTTTTTTTTAAGATTTTATTTATTCACTTGAGGGAGAGAGCATGAAGAGGGGTTTGATGCAGAGGGAGAAGCAGGCTCCATGCTGAGTGTAGCACTGACCTGGGGCTAGGCCCCAGGACCCTGGGATCATGACCTGAGTCAAAGGCAGACCCTTAACTGACTCAGCTACCCAGGCGCCTCCACATCTTTATGTGGTTAGAGGCATGAACATGAGATTTACTAGTATTCTCGCCTTTCCGCCCCTACAAACCCTTAGTTGTTTTTACTTTTATCCTGTCTTTCGAGCCCTCTCCTCCATACCCTCTCAAAAGGAAATAGGTATGTTTATACTTGTTCAATTCTGCCTCTCTCCCCTATTAGATTATAAGCATTATGAGGGCAGGGATCATGCTGACCTACATCAAACAGGTTGTCTGACACGCAGGATGCACTTCAGTACTTCTGAAGTTATAATCTTGTATTACAGTTGTGCATATGACCAATAGAGCAAGTCCTGGGGCTCAGAATATAATAAATGACTTGTACTTTTTAAAGGAGGAATGTGCACGAGACGGACCCCACAAGAGAACCTGGAAACCTAGAGACCAAAGCGTTTGATTTCAAAATAGTCTTTCAGGAGGGTCACCTGGGGGGCTCAGCGGTGGAGCGTCTACCTTCGGCTCAGGTCGTGATCCTGGGGTCCTGGGATCGAGTCTCATATTGGGCTCCCTGCAGGGAGCCTGCTTCTCTCTCTGCCTATGTCTCTGCCTCTCTGTGTCTCTCATGAATTAATTAATTATATAATTAATTTTTAAAAAATAGTCTTCAGGATATTAAGAGGAATAGGCATTGAAGTTTGTTTTTACTGTTCTCATCAGGACTGTCATACACATATGTACATGCACACACATATATATTCTTACACAAATCTATGTTTAATATTTAAAGTGCATATGTAGATATACTTGATATCAACAATGAGTTACTGCAAGTCCACAGCACAGAGGCAGTGGTAGACTTTAATGTTTAAGCTCTCAGCAGCACTGATGAGTTTTGTTTTGCTTGCCTCAGGTGACAGGCCACCTTTATGTCATCTTCTTTATCTGAGTTATTTTGTTTCTATTTCTCAAAAGAGATGATGTTAGCTCTTTAACAGCTGTAGAGGGAATAATCCAACTTTAACAAATATTAAGGCAGCCCCTGTTGTAGGTTTAGTGTAGTGGAGCATACTATGGAGGAAACAAAAAAAATTAGGTGTGGCCCCTGCTCAGAGCCATATTAATCAGTATCAAAAGTGGGTCAGAGGAATGATAGCAAGTTGATTTTTCTAAAAAGGAATACCACAGTCTCTGATTTGGAAAAATATTCTATGTTGTGCCCCACCCTTTGAAGAGTTGAACACCCAGTAAAAGACTAGAGGAAAACCAAAGCATTTGATTTGAAAACAGATACTTCCTTTTAAGAGTTGGTCTTCAGTACAGTTAAGAGGAGTAGGAACTAAAGTTTTATACATTCTTGGGAGGACTATACCTTATTCTCATATATACATAAGCATAGTTTCAACAAGAAGTTGCATCATATCCACAGCATGGAGGCTGTGATAGGCTTTAATTAATTCCTAGGTAAAATTAGTATGCATTACAGTTTGCAGAAACAAAACACACAAACCTGCTAATCAAAATGTTCAGCTAATAGAGCTGGGGCTTTTTTCATTAGTTGTATTGTCTCGAATTCCATCACTGTACCAGCTGACTTCATGTCAATTTATAGTTTGGACCTTTACATCAAACAACAAAAAATTAATTACAGGAAAAGCAATCCCAATAGGAATTTTGTGCCTAGAGGTTTTACACAATTAACCAGACACGAATGGTGCTGTTTACAGAGGAAATGGAGAGAAGAAACTCGGTAGAATTTTCTGGAATCATTAATTATAGCAATGTTAGTCACTTGCTTCCCTGTTTTGGTTTTAAGTTTACTTATTACCCAGAGCTTTCTGTCTTCTCCTATCTGGAAGCACCGAGTTCTGTTATTATAGTGAATGCAGTGAATCACGGCATGAACTGTGAATTTTCTTACAAAGTATCCCAAGTGACAGCTCAAAAAATTACTGTCTTCCCTTCATTCTGAAATAAGTAACATTCTATGTATTACATTAGTGATCATAATCATAACTTAACAAGTAGAAATATCTCCTTTGATGGTTAGTGCCAGGTTACTTGCAATGCATATTTTTGATTTGGAAGTATTGTTCCCAAATGTCACAGTCTTTGCCTCTTTGTGCTAGAGTTAGTTTAAATGTGATTTTTCTAAGCTTCTTATCTGTTGAATAAACCAGCCCAAGGTTTGAAAAATGCTTCTCTCAATTTAGGCTTTCACTTTTTTTTTTAATTTTTTAGATAGCTTAGAAATTTACCTCTGACCCATTCTTTAGTTACTAATATTCTAATACAATAAGTGGTACTTACCCTTTTTAAGGCTCAGGTTCCTGGCAAATGTAAAGGAAACCTTTCTCTGTCCTCAGAAAAGCACACAGATGAACATGCATACAGTGTTTCACATGAAATATCAGGAAATCAATACATGAGCTCCAAGTTACAAATGCCTGTTGCATTCATTGAGGAATATATACATATATTATATATGCATGTTTACATAACATTTGTATATAATTTAGAAATATATATACCTACATATATTTTTTGTTTTGTTAAATTACTTATTCATATTATGTGTTTCCTATTCCAGCAAGATATCTATACTAAAACAAATCAACTACCTTTTTTTGCCATCACCTGAATACATTTAGATTTCTTATCTATCTTTATATAGCAGCCCTTAGTTATAAGCTTATTTGGGTGGCCATATTTCATTGTACTGTCTCAAGTGCTGCCACATTTCCTAAGTAATTTGTAGACCATAGCTGAGAAGAACATTCTTAACTTGTTTTAATGATAGTATTTTTCTTCATTAGGTTTGTGAGCTGTGAGCTAGTATAAGATACTAACGGGCATTTTCCAGTTTTCTTTGTTCAGTCTGAGAATGGTTCACTATTATTCCAAGGTCACTTTGAAAGTCTTTCTGTGATTTGCTTCCATTTATTTTATGCTTGTGTTTACAGTTTTGAACCAAATATGAAATTTAATGTTGCGTTTGTCTACATTAAACTTAATTTGCCCCTTGTCAGCTCATTTACAACAGAGATAACATTCAAAGCCACCCTGTAGAATGTTTTGTCTGCAATCACTAATGTAATTTTTCTATCTATTTCTTTGTTGTTTGCAACTTTCTATGTCTTCCAGTTTAAAAAGAAGCCTCTCCAGGAAAAGATTTTCAGAAGATCTAAATTAGTCTCTAATAGAGATTAATAAATAATTCTCTAATAGAATAGGGTCTTCATCATATCTTGAATTTTTTTAAATAGCTCTTTTTTCTAACTTAGAATTTCAATTTTGTATTCCATAACATATAAATATGCATATTGGTATATATATTAAAGTAGTGACTTTATACTTAACAAAGGATAAATGAAGTGAAAATCAAAATACATAAAAATCCTAAATTGGATTATAACACCAAACATTTGTCTTGCTTTCATCTTTTTCCTTTATTTTTCCAAGCACTTAACTTCATCTCATGTAATAAGCTTTTTTATTGTTACTAATTTTTAGTTATGCTATTAAAAAGATGAATGTTTAAAATGGACGAGTCTTAGAGTGCAATAAAATGAAATCTTAAGTTTAAATGATGAAAAATGAACATATACATTAAGGAATATAATTTTGCGTGTGTGTTGAACATTATTTCCAGTAACAATTTGTTAACTTGTACCTGTGTCTTAAAATGATTAATGTTCAAAATGGGAAATGTTATCTTTTAAAATCATATCTGCTTTTTACCTTCTCAACAAGTATTCTACATATTTAGTTTTCTTAGGGAGATACTAGACAAGTGTACAGAGATGGATTTATAAGATTGCCAATGTTTTATAATACTAAAGTAGTAGAGAAAGCCAAAATGACTAACATGAGGAAAATGATTAAATAAAATTGTGTTGTATGCACCTAAGAGGTACCATCATGGAGGAGATATACTTATTGACATGGAAAATGCTAATATCAAAATTCAAAATAGCAATATAACTCCATTTTTGTTCAAAACAAGTTGTAGATAAGATAGATGGGTTGATGGATATGTATGGATAGAGAAATGTAGGCTTATAGTTATAGATATAGAAAACAAATAATATATTGACCAGAAGGAAAGCAGTGGTATCTTAGTCCACTTGGGCTGCTATAACAAAATACCACAGACATGGTAGCTTATGATAAAAAACAGAAATTTATTTCTCATGCTTTATGGATTTTGGAAGTCCAAGGACCAGGATGGTTGAATGAGGACCCCCTTCCCATTCCCAGACTTTTAGTTGTATCCTCACATTGTGGAAGGTTCTAGGGAGCTCTGTGGAGTCTTATTTAGAAGAACGTTAATCCTATTCAGGATGGCTCCACCCTCATGACATAAGCATCTGCCAAAGTCCCCACCTCCTAATACCCTCACAGTGAGGATTAGGATTGCAACAGGAATTCTGGGGGGACAGTAACATTCAGACCATAGCAAGCAGCTGTTTTATAAGATTTTAGATTGTGTGTGTATATTTAAAAAAATGTCTGTGTGTTTGTTACTTATATAATAAAATAAGAGAAAATATAATACCATAATAATAGTGACTAATATTTATTGTCACATACTTGTGTTTTATACTCTTCTAATTTGTACATCTTACCTCATTATAATTGCACTATTCTTAAGTCCTAATGTATGCTATAGATCATAAGGATGTGAATTTTCATGCTAGAATGTTAGAGATAAATCGTAACAATGTGATTTCACATTGTATTAGTTTTCTTGTGGAATTTGTGAACCTTTAAGGTTTTATCCTGTGTGTGTGTGTGTGTGTGCGCGCGCGTGTGTGTGTTTCTGGAGAGCAGATACTTAGCTTTTAATCAGATTGTGAGATGGGTTCATACCATTCTAAGTAGTTTTGGTCAAACTAACTATTCGATTCTATACTAATGAAAACTATACTTCCAAGGAGGAATACCAAGAGAGCAAGTAAACCATACAGTGGAGAATTTACATTTTTACCTTCTTGGTCTACCTGAGACAGTTAGAAAAGATTGTAAGCAACAAAAGCTATAACCTGAGGTCATATTTTCGGGAAGGGTAGAGAGAAATCAGAAGATGGGGAGCCTCAAATGTCAGTAGTGTTCCAGCTGAGGGAGAACTCTAGTTTTAGAAGGTTCCTAAAATGTTAAGTGGAATATAATCAACTATATACCATATATACAAGTATATATAATATAGAAAGTAAGTAATAAATATGCCATATAAGTAAGGTATATAAATGTACATGCTATCTATAGTATTATGTAATACATATACTAAGAATATATATACTATAAATATATACTTTAAATACACTCTCTCCTTGAGAGCTTGTTCAGAGGTTTTGTAAGGTGAACATGTAAGAATAATGAAGGAAGAGACTGAAGAGGAGATTCCTAACGTAGCAATCTGGTTTGCTCCGTCCCTGTGGGTGTCTTGTAGCAAAATTATTTTCACATTCAGTTATGCCTCTTAAAAATCTAAAATAGTGGATAACTCAAAGGTCATTAACACTAGGCTCAGGGAAATTTATTTGTATTATTAAAATATGAATAAATGCATCAGTGTACCATTTCAGGACTTTAAAGGAAGGAATAAAGTTGCACTATGAAAACTAAGTCAAGAAGAGCCAACTTCACTAGTTGCCTGTTGAATTCATCCCAGTTACTTGTATGTTTGCTGCACAGTAGGGCTGGTCAGTTCCTTCACTCTGATTTTAGCTTTATTATAACTCTCATCTATTACCCTGTAGGTAATTCTTTCCTGAACAATATCCGTAATAAGTAGACATGTGTAACATAAAAGCTTCCATACATGAAAGCTGATGGGTGCCAGACCCTGTGCCCAGTGCCTCATTTACCATGTTTGAATCTTAAAAGAGCTTTTATGAAACATATTGACCTATCTTATAGATGAGTAAACTGAGCACCAGAGAGATTAAATTGCCTAAATTCACTTGTAAGTGGCTCACTCGAATTAAAACCCAAATCTCGCTGTGTCTATGGGCATCATGTTACGTTAACTGCCTTCTCCTTAGACATATAAACAATTTTCAAATCTGTACTCTCCTACCTTCAGGAAATGGCCTTTAGCCCACCTACTTTCAGTACAGGGAAATTGATGAAAATGTAGATTTCTGCCTGGGACTGTCTCCAAAGGGAATGAATCAGGTAATGAATGTTCATAGGGAAGATGACATTTTTAACAAGCTTCCTTGGAATCTGTATGCTTGCTCTGGAGCATACTATAGATTGAAAAGCACGGCTGTACATTATTTCATTCCTATACCAAATGGGTGGTAATATAGCAAGGTCTGGGTTTTGGGTTTTGTGTGTGTTTGTAGCATTTGTCACTGACCATCCTTTTTGAAACTCTTCTATATATAGAAGGCTAAGAAGAGTTTCAAAAAGGATGGTATATATATTTTATATATATATTTCAAAAAGGATGATATATATATTTTATATATATAAACAAATTTTATATATATAAACATATATATTTGTTCCATCCATATATAAATATAAATATAAATATAAATATGAATATAAATAATATATAGTTGTTGATGTCCCCCTGACTTTGCTAACCATCATTACTCAGTCTTTTCTAATTAATCTCTGCCTGCAGTTCCTTAGGATGCTGTCCATTTGCCTTTGTCCTTTTGTGGCTGCAACCACTGTTTCTTATGGAGGCCTTAACAAATTGCTCTCGGTCCTCATCCCCAGTTCTCTACTGAATTGCAGTACCTTGTTTTTATCAATGGTACTATATATCCATGAATGCTTGTGTATTCTTCCGATGTTAAATTTAGCATGCCCAAAAAACTCATTATCTTCCTCCCACACACTTCCCCCATCACTGTATTTCCTCAGTGTGGTTAATGCAGGCACTACTCAGTCACGTGAGCTTGAAACTTTACAACTGCACTCAGAATTCCCTTTTCTTTACAACCTACATTCATCAGGCAGTCATCAAATCCTGTTGTTTGCCTCCTCAGAAATGTCACTTGTTTTTTTGTTTGGTTGGTTAATTGGTTTGAGTTGAGTATGGTTGACACACAATGTTACATTAGCTTCAGGTGTACAACGTAGTGATTGACAAATTTATACATTATACAGTGCTCATCACATGCTTAGCTACCATCTAGTACCATATAACACTATTATAATATCATTGACTCTGTTCCTTATGCTGTGCCTTTCATTCATTACATAACTGGAACCTGTATCTCCCATTCCCTTCACCTATTTTGCCCATCCTGCCCCAACAACCATTAGTTTGTACTTCTGTATTTCTGATTTTGCTTTTGTGGTTTATTCTTCTTTTTTTTTCACATTCTACATCTGAGTGAAGTCGTATGGTATTTGTCTTTCTCAATCGGACTTGTTTCATTTAGCGTAATATCCTCTAGGTCCATACATAATGTTGCAAGTGACACAACCTCATCCGTTTTATGCCTGCATAATATTCCTTGTTTCCCCCCCACACATACACACACACGCACTCACACATACATACATATACCACTTCTTCCTTATTCGTTTATCAATTGACACGTTGCTTCCTTACCTTGGCAATTGTAAATAATGCCCCAATAAACATAGGGGCACATATACCTTTCAGATATAGTGTTTTTGTTTTCTTTGAATAAATACCTAGTAGTAGAATTATTGGCTCGTACAGTAATTCTACTTTTAATTTTTTGACGCACCTCCATACTGTTTATTACAGTGCCTATACCAATTTACATTCCTGCCAGCTGTGTACAAGACATGTTATTTGAATCATTCTTTTCCTCATTCCCACTGCATCTTGTCATCTCTTACTTTATACTTTGGATTCCATGTTAGCTTTTCTGTTTAACCATCCTCAATATCCAGTGTCTTTTCACAGCTTTATAGCTGTTTTAATAATAAATGCATCTGAATTTCTCATTCCCCTACTTAGAAAATAGCCTTTAGTTCCCTATTGCCTGCAATGTAATGTCCTAATTTTCTGAGGCCTATCCTAATTTAACTTCATCTTGTTTGTCTCATCTTTTATCACCACTAACCCTTTTTGATAGATAGCTAAACCAGACTCCTCACTACATCTCACCTTCTTACTTCTGCACATGACATTTCCATTAGCTTGGAGTCTCTGTCCATGTATGGGAGGCTGGTCGTTATTTGCATGGTATTTCCATGGTATTTATTTCTGATGATATGCTGGAGTAGTAAGAGTCAGGGTGCTGAAACCAGACTGTCTGGGTTCTTGGTCCCAGTACTGAATAAATGTCTGTGACTCAGCTTCCTTACTTAGAAACTTGCAACAATAATACTACCTACTTTAGTGTTGCTGAAGATGGAAAGAATAAATTGACGTACAATGCATGTGCCTAACAAATACTAAGCAGACATTAAGCATATGCCTGCTGCCTCTAGTGTGATGATCATGATGACAGTGATGTAACATTCTCCCCCAGAAAAGGCGAAAGGAATTGCTTATTAATACTGTGGTCAACCCAGGGACACCTGGGTGGCTCAGTGGTTGAGCATCTGCCTTCAGCTCAGGGCCTGATCCTGGAGACCCAGGATCAAGTCCCACATCAGGCTCCCTGCATGGAGCCTGCTTCTCCCTTTGCCTGTGTCTCTGCCTGTGTCTCTCTGTGTCTCTCAGGAATAAATAAATAAAATCAGAAAAAAAACGTTTAATTCTGTAGTCAACCCAGAGTTCATGGTCATACCAAAATAAAAGTATTGTACTAATAGAAAGCCTGGACCTAGTTTGTAGGCTACTATACTTGAGCTACCTCGTATCATTTCTAGTCTTTCTAAAGTTCTCCACTAGTTGAAATCTCACTAGTACTTAAAACATACAATTTTCCTTATCAGTAAGGAATGTGCTCCTTACCATCCTGAAGGTGTATGAGTTTGCCAGTGGAGTGGATGAGCGAGCAGGCTGGCTATGACTGCCCTATGGCAGAGGTAAAGAATGCATCCTCAAGTCAACAGAGTCAGAATTTCATCCCCCTCCTCTGTCACATAGTAGGTAAAATTGCAAGAAGCGTTATGTAGGCTGAAATACTAGAATTTAGCAAAATATTTGTAGATACTTGAATTCTTACGAAACTGCAGCAGACATATTTGTTTGGATGCTATTTTTATTTTGATGACTACAGTCCCAAAAAGTTCAAAGCAAATTCCAGTGTTTCTTAGCAAAGTTTACCATTTAAAGCAACCCTACAATAAATCATTTTGAATTACACCCTAGTTTACTAGTTTTTATTAGAATATTAATACATTAGCTTCTTTAAAATAGGACATTCTTGGGACTCCTGGGTGGCTCAGTGGTTGAGCATCTGCCTTCAGCTCAGGGCATGATCCTGGAGTCCCAGGATCAAGTCCCACATTGGACTCCCCATAGGGAGCCTGCTTCTCTCTCTGCCTGTGTCTCTGTCTCTGTCTCTGTCTCTGTCTCTCTCTCTCTCTCTCTCTGTCTCTCATGAATAAATAAATAAAATCTTTAAATTAAATAAAATAGGACATTCTTATATTGGCTATACTTTCTGACACAAAAGAGAAGTTCATGGCTTAGAAAATTGCAGCATTAAAGTGGCAAATCAAAGTAGATTTTGGAAAGCAGTATTTAATTTGTAAGGGAAAAAAAGAAACTGTAAAGTTAGAAATCCACCTTAGGGACAACAATAGGATCCAGTCTACTAGACAACTAATATCTAAATTTAATTTTGACAATGGATAATATTTTTGTGTTACTATTTTATTTCAATTTTTTCAATGTATTGAGTTTCTGGTTCTTATCATTATAGTGATAAATAATATTTAAATGGTTCCAAATCAAGTGTCCTAGCTACACACATGCACATGCACATGCACATACATGCAGATACATTTGAAATTAAAGATACACATCTAATGCTAACATGTAGATCTGAGAAAGAAATAGGAAAAATGAAAAAATAGGAAAAATGAGTAATAAGAGTGATAACTTGGGTTTCTGTGGCACCTGGAGTTTGTTTTTTAATTTACTTTTTAAAAAATATTTTATTTTATTTATTCATGAGAGACACATAGAGAGAGAGAGAGAGGCAGAGACACAGGCAGAGGGAGAAGCAGACTCCATGCAGGGATCCCAATGTGGGACTTGATCCCAAGACTTGAGGATCACGCCCTGGGCCAAAGGCAGGTGCCAAACTGCTGAGCCACCCAGGGATCCCTGGCACCTGAAGTTTAAAATGTACCTGTCTATTCTCTGGATGAAGTAGAAAGAACCTCATTAAAATTTTTGGATTTTAATCAGAACTAAATTTTAATGGTTGCTTTTGCACTTATTATCTATGTGAGCTTGGGCAAATCTCTTAACTGTCTAAAACTTTGGATTTCTCATCTGTGAGTTAGATATAATGAAGAGTCCCACTGAGGATCAAAAGCCTTGGGGAATTGTAAAGCATTGTATACATTACAGAAATTATGGAAAAGCAATTTCAGAAATTACTCTGAGATATGAGATTGTTTCAGAGAGGATTTAAGTATGATAGAGATAGCTTTCTCAGTTCATGCATGAGGGGAAGAAGATGCGTCCCACAGGCCGCAGGGCTGGGCTAGAACTGGCCCCTGGTATTCTGAGTTCAGATGCGGTCACTACTCATTGGGCTACGCTGTGCTGTTTTTGAACTGAGGTTGGTCATATATCCTTCACAGGGCACAGCTGTAGTAAATTATAACCTAAACAGATTTTAAGGACTTTAACATGTAAAATTACAGAGTCACCTTAATAAGAAATGCAATATTACTGGGTGAGGCATAGTTATATATATATATATATATATATATATATATATATTTTTTTTTTTAACACAGGTAATGAGTTTGGGCATCCTGAATGGTTAGACTTCCCAAGAAAAGGAAATAATGAGAGTTATCATTATGCCAGAAGGCAATTTCATTTAACTGACGATGACCTCCTTCGCTATAAGTTCCTAAATAACTTTGACAGAGATATGAATAAATTGGAAGAAAGATGTGGTTGGCTTTCAGCTCCACAGGTAAGCTCTTTATTCTAAATGTTATGTTTTAGTCACCAGTGTTGTACATGCTTGGAATGGCAATCGATTTAAATCTATATGCGGATCTTTTAAACACTACTTTATTATTCAGTGTGTAGTGCCCTGAAACATACTTCAGGTTGTCAAAACATGTCACTGAAGTCTCTCCAACAGATAATGAAAATCTTAAGCACAATGCCCTGCTTACTTTCCTGTTTAGTTTGTTGTTGGTTAAATTTAGTAATTTTTATTTCAATTGGTTAAAATAACAAAAGCTCAGCATGGAGTCCATTTTGGAAATTGCTGTGGAAACATCTTAATTGTTTTGACTGGTTTTCTTTATATAAATAATTTTGCTGTCATAAAGAGACTACTTTGACAACATGTAGATTTTATTCCTTTTTTTTTTTTTTTTTTTTTTTTTTTGCCCCTTCCTTTACTGGTCTCTAACTTGTCATCTCAATAGATGCCGTTAGACCTGCATGCTGTTTTGTATTTTTCATGAGCCTGACTCTCCTCTGGAATTAAAGTCTCAGTTTTCAATAAGTTTAGAAAATGTAATTAACAGGTGCAAATTTTATACCGGCTTTTTTTCCCTTGCAAAAATTAGCATATAGTATGTGTTACTTATAATCCATTTACTTTTTACTGGTGCTGTTTGAAATTACCGTTGATGTGTTTTTACTTTGGTATCTATGATTTTTTTTTTTTTAATGGTTGAACAAAGGTACTTATATATTCACCAAGATTGGCTACATGACACGAATGCCCTAATCACGTTTATTAGTAATGCAATTTCCAGAAGAGAGAGCAAAATGATGCTCCTTTTCAACAGGAACAATGTTGAATACCAAAAGGCATGCTGTTTACTCTAGAGCCTTAGTTCACGTTGCTAAATTACTAAGAGTGGTGGTGCTCATATGCATGGAAATAAGTCTTTCAAAGCTGGAGCTGCAAGAGGGTGGTGTTGAAAAAGCAAAGGCTTCTCACTGCCTACTATAAAACATGGGTTATACAATGGGAGACTTTGTAGATATAATTTCTTTTCAGATCTTCCCTTTTATTAGAAAAAAAGATATATTGTAAAGAACATTAGGTCGCCATTGAATCTAACAAAGGTGTGCAATAAGGTAAAGTTTTTAAGATAACTACAACTTCAGAAATCTCAGTACAATAACAATGTTACATTTTTTAAAGTAATTTCATATACCTTACCTCATTGATCTGGGGACTAAAAATCTTAAAGAAAATTCACTTGTAAATAGATCCAGTATACACTCACACACACACACACACACTTTATATGTAATAGGTACTGTGTTCTTAAAACCTGAGCCACAATGCTAATCCTCTATGCTTTGTCTGAAGTTGTCAATGGCTTGTGAGATTTTTAGACTCTTTAAGCTGTTTTTGAGACTTTTGTTAGTGTAGAGTTTGATAGGGCAAATTGCAACAGTTTCAAAAAATATAGTACATTTTCATTTGTTGGCTTAATAACAAGGTTACTAATAAGCACACAAACAATTTTATAATTAATTTGCTTATAACAGCATCTATAATGTCATAATGTAATATATGTGTTAATTCTTGCAGGCCTATGTGAGTGAAAAGCATGAAGGCAATAAGATCATCGCTTTTGAGAGAGCAGGTCTTCTTTTTATTTTCAACTTTCATCCAAGCAAGAGCTACACTGATTACCGAGTGGGAACGACATTGCCAGGAAAATATCCTTTTTGTTGCTGTAGAATGTAACTGTCTGCATTCAATTATTTATTACATCATGAAGAATAAGAAAGACCAGTGCAGATCTTGGTGACAGTAGCTCTCAGTTCCTCTTTTGAAAAATGAGGGCCTTGAGATAGTTGATTGGTAAATCTTTGCTCTGCTTGCTTATACTGAATCAATCCTAAGCTTCATTCCGGTTCTAAAATGATTCTGAACATTTTTTAAAACAATATTTTGAGCCAATATGCAATCCAGGAGATAACTGTAGTTTTTTCTTTATGAAATTATTTCATAGGTTACCTTTAAGAATTGTCTCCTTTCCCCTTCACCACCGAGAGAGTAGCTATAAAGGTAACTTCCTCGCCTCTTCTTTCCTGTCTCCTCAAATGCAGGACGTAGCTTATTTTTGAAGGCATGAACTGAGTAGGAATCAGGGCATGGGAGTGTGAGCAAAGGAAATAAGGAGAATGTTGTTGTTATTTTGTATATTCATTTACTCATTCGTGTTTCACAGATAATTGCTGAGCACCTTCTTACTGAACGCCTGTGTGCCCTCCCTGTCCTGGTGCATTTAGTCACTGCCCTCATGTAGCTTTTAAACTAGTGAAGAGGAAAAGCATTAGTAACTCTAGGTTTGATAATTGTTGCAAAAGGAAAAGTGCAGTGTATTTTAAGATTATAACTTACCAGATCGAGGACCTAGCAACAGCCCAGCAAAAAAATTTAAGCAGACCCTATAAACAATGTCCTTCTCCCCTGACGCTCTGACAATGATTAACGTCTGCCACCTGAGCAAGGTGCCTGATGCCAACATGAAGTCTGATGCGTCAGGATATCTCTACCTACAATAATAGAAACCGTCTGCTCAACTGGCTCAAAGAGTGAGGAAGATGTATTTCGCCACACAAGAAAAAGTCTTACGGTAGGGTGACCTCTGCACTGTGACAATGTTATCCAGTTCCCTGGTTCATTCTGTCTTTCTGCTTTCAACTTTCAGGGTGCCACCAATGTCCAAGGGATGGCACCTGCTAGAGTTGCAAACAGCAGCTATGGTTCTGGATGGAACCTTCAGACGTGACAAAAGCCAAATAGACTTTCTCTGTCTCTCAATATCTCTCTCTCTCTCTCTCTTAAGATTTTATTTATTTATTCATGAGAGACACACAAAGAGAGGCAGAGACACAGGCAGAGGGAAAAGCAGGCTCCCTACAAGGAGCCAGTTGTGGAACTCAATCCCAAGACTCCAGGATCACAACCTGAGTCAAAGGGAGATGCTCAACCACTGAATGACCCAGGTGTCCCTGTTTTTAAGAATAAAATCACTTTACCAAATTTTCTTTCATTTTTCTGTTGACCAGACTTCAGTTACATATCCCCAAAGAAATTTCTAGCAAGGAGAAATGTATTGCCATGACTGGCTGAATCACGGGAATTACCCTGGAGTTTCCAGGAAGTGGAAAGTGGGCTCAGGAAGTGAAGTCATTGGAGAAGTGGTTCCCCAGACAGACCGTTTCTCCAACAGTAAAAGAGAAGGGGCCCATGGAAGGGCCCATCCAGTTAAGTAGCTGGCAGCACCTCCCCCTACCCTCAGTGAAGGCAGTGAGAGATGGTTCCCTACCCTTTTCTTGCCCGGCAGATCACAGTGTCATGTGGCATCAGAGCATCTGGGTGAGGTGGCTGTGGCTGTGGCTGATGGCCCACATGTGCCTCAGGTAACACAGGGGATGCTCCCTTCGGTGTGATGGGATTACCTGCGCTAAAGAAGAGCTGCACTGTTCCAGGAAGCAGATATACTCACTGTTTCTATAAAGAAATGCAAATACATGCTAGGTATGTAGCCACTCTACGTGACCCCTCTCAGCTCCAAACTGTTGAAGTAATGCCCCTAGACTAAATGCCTATTTACCTGGAAGTTTAATATAATCAATTTGCAGTCAATAATTTTTATAATCAAACCAAAATACATTTACAGTACACTTGGGATCTACCCTGCAGTCTTTGTTAAGCATTATCCTTGACCCTAAGTCAGTAAGAGAGAAGAGATGTATAGAACCAAACTAAGGCATCATGCAATAAATGGGAAGGGGATAAGAATGTTCCATGGGCAAAGAAGAGATAAAAAAAAGAAAAAGAGAGAGAGAGAGAGACAGCCAGAGAGCCAGAAATTGATTGATGGGTTGATTTAGAAAAGACCTTTAAGCCTGGACCTTGAGAAATAGATAAAAATCATAGTAGAAAAAAATGAGGAAGGCTATCTCAGCTGTAGGAGAGCATAGAATATTCTCAGATAATGAATAGCACAATGTATTAATTGGAGAATGATGACCCTAAAAAGGAATAAGAGATAAAGCTGAAAAGATAGATTGGGATCACATAATAGAAGATTTCAATGCTATATTAATTAGTTTAGACTTCTTCCATAGTTCTATATTGAATCACTGAAGGTTTTTGAGCTATGCAACTACTTGATAAGAATGTATGCTTTAGGAAAAGTTCTCATGTACCCAGAGTGTAGGAGAGCTTTCTTGAGGAAAGAGATTGGAAGTATAGATATTAATTATGAGAAATTACAGTACATGTAAAAGATAATTAAGGCATGAGCTAAAGGAATGACAATAGGATAGAAAGAGGTATATGAACGTTTTCTTAGAGTGAAAGAACTCAGCAATTGTTTGGACTTGGGATGTAAAAGAGAAAATATAAGATTTCATTTTGACCAAGGGAAAGAATGGTAGTGGTATTATTACTTAGGATACCAAAGCAAGAAAGCAAGGAGGAATAACCAGTTAGAGGAATAAAAAATATAAGTTTGGGGGTTCCTGGCTGGCTCAGTTGATAGAGCATATGCCTCTTGATCTCAGGGTTGTGATTTTAAGCCCCATGTTAGGTATAGAACTCACTTAAAAATATACATATATATTTATTTATGTATATTAAAATATAAGTTTAATTTAGAATTTTGATAAATGGAAATACATACAATTTCAATGATAATATTTAGAAGAAAAATCTTGACTCAAGCTACATTCATCTCCTATGTAACTATGTAACTTTAACAAATATTATTAAGTGAAAATATAAATAATAATATAGCACATTTTATGAAGTAGAACCCACTCCAAAGTTAATTTTATTTAATGATACAATATTACACTATACATGAAAGTCTAGTTTGCTTTTTTGTATTTTGTTTTGCTTTAAAGTGATCTCTACACTAAACATGGGACTTGAAGTCACCAGCTGAGCCAGCCAGGTACCCCTCTGGTTTGGTTTTGATAAAACTTTGTCACAAATTGAGTATTCTGAAATTTGGTTTATTTATCTAAATGTCTATAGGCGTCTGTTATACAGAAATTCTCTGTATTAAACACTGAATGCTTTAGGTTAGTGACCCCTTTCAGAAACTGTACTATTAAAAGCTCTAATGATATAGACACCTTGGAAAATTGGGCCATACTTTCATATAAGTAATACCTGAAACCTTGGTTCTATCAGTTGGATCTCCAGGAAAACCTTGCAGAAAATACTCTTGGTTCTTTTCCTATAGGGATTTTGTTTTCTACCGATTTGTGCCCACTTAGACCTTATTTATTCTTGCTACCTTTCTCATTCTTGTCTTTCTGTCGACAAGCTGTATGTAACTAATTCCCATAAGTTACTGCTTCCTCTGAAGATACATACCTTTTAATAATGGTCTCTTTGAAAATTCAAGAAATATACAAGACCTGATGGACTGGTTATTTAATGAAATAATTTTTTTATAACAAAGATGTTTTTTTTGAGGGGAGAAGAGCAGGAGAGGATCTCCAACAAACCTTAAACCATACCTAATTAGCTGAAAGTTTATAACCCCAGCTTTAACTCCTATAGTGATCTTAAAATCTCCTGGATTTGTGATGTCCTATACTCCAGTAACCCAGTTCAGTGCAGAAATACCATTTAAGAGTTCCTCCCACATGTGATAGCTAACCATCATGAGAACACATTCCAGTCTTAGGAATCTCACTGTTTCATAAGGTAAACAATTCAAAGTGGGTATTTTTTAATTTTTTTAAATATTGCTTTAAATGTATTGAAAGAAATGCATAAATTCTGTACTCTGGACCCAACACCTGTTGTACATGCCGCTACTCAAGTCAGAAAGGCACTTAGCATGCTGCCCACAGTAACTGCCTCCCTAGTCTTTCCTCTTCCAGACCAAATGCCTCTGGTTTCTTCAACAGATTCTCATGATATTTTCCAGACCTCTTACCATCCCGTCTCTGATCAAAATGCACTCAGCATGGTGCACATCCTTCTTACAACATGTCTCCAGAACTAACAGCACAATATTCCAGGGAGGGTCTGGCAAGTATGATGTAGAGTACCCTCATTACCTCCCTTTATCTTGCTACTCTCTTGTTAATACGGCCAAAGTGAAAATAGCTTTATACTGGCAGCCATCACATTTTCTACTTGTATCTGCAATCAAATAAAAATCTTTAGTTTTTCTTAATGTGTACTTCTCTGATGTCAAGCTCCCTTATTCTTTATTCAGCTAATAACTTTAGCCTAAAACCTGAAATTTAACATTGAACATAAAAAAATAGAGATGTTGTTTTCTGCCTCTAACCTAGTAACAGGGAAGGCAACAGTTCTCTCTTATTGTTATGATTGTACCATGTTCCATAATAGCAGATACGTCTGTGCTTTCTTGCTGTTCTTTCTGTTCCAAGCTTAGCTTTAAGAGTTCTTTTTATTATCCTTAGCATTTTACAAGTCTCAGTTCTTTTTGGTCTTTCATCTTTCTGACTTTATTCTTATACCTTTACATGACATTGTAGCTCAGCATTATAGAACCATTTCAGATATGGAAAGTACAAGAAATTAGGATTTCTATGCTGTATTTTCTCATTTTGCCAAAGTGTTCTGTGCCATTGGTATTTCCAACTACTGAGCCAGTGAATTGAATACAGATTTTTCACTGTGAAAAATACACAGTGGCAAGATGGGATATATTAATCAAGGTAAGAAATTCATCAAATTTTTAACTCTCTGGAGAAGAGGATTTGGTGCCAGAACAAAATGAAAGTTTCTAAAGAAGTCATTTGAACATCTTCCGTCACTGTGAAATATAAACTGCAAATGGGTAACATATCTGAATTCTTGAGGAGTTCCATTTTTGAACCTGTATATCCTGTATGTCAATAGCAAGGCATCAACTTTCACTCAAATCTGTGGAGAATAGGTGGTAACTATCTTCCCAAGAAACTGTTGTAAGGTAAACTATTTTGGGAATAATGCCAGGTAAAGTAGAAGAAACACTTTAAGGATACCTTTACCTATCACTTCAAAATAAGATGATACATTTTGGAAAGCTAAAAGGGAAGTCTGATTTGTATCATTAAGGTTTTGGAATGTGGTCTTAGTGGTGACTGCTAAAAGACAGTATTGTTTGTGGAAAAAGAATCTATAGCCATATTCTAGAATTTTTTTTAAAAAACACAGCAAAACCCTTTACTTATACACTGTCTCATGTTGGTCTTTTTGCTACTAATCTTCAGTGTAATACCCACCAACACTCTTTAATTAGTAAATATCAATGTAGGTGATGCAGAACTCAGATCTAAACATCCTAGACAAGTAGGCAGGTCACACATTTCATACTATGAAGATACAGCACACTTTCTTAGTGTATCATTTGCCTATGATTTCACATTTTTTAGCTGTAGAGAAAGAAAGGGAAAAAAACATAATGCCCTTTATATTATCAGAATCATTACTGTCTTTCTTCCATTGCATTTCTTTGCTTAGAACGGTATCAAATCAAACAGAGAACTGCTAAGTCCCCAAGGACAAACCTATCTTTCTAATCCCTTTTGAAGAACATTAATGGTGGTACCACATTTTGAGTGATACAAAGGAAAGTGGGTGTTAGGGGACCTATTCTGAGGACCTTATGCTTGCTGGCCTTTTTTTTTTTTAAGATTTATTTATTTATTTATTTATTTATTTATTTATTTATTTATGATAGACAGAGAGAGAGAGAGAGAGAGAGGCAGAGACACAGGAGGAGGGAGAAGCAGGCTCCATGCCGGGAGCCCGACATGGGACTCAATCCCGGGACTCCAGGATCACGCCCTGGGCCAAAGGCAGGCGCTAAACCGCTGAGCCACCCAAGGATCCCCTGCTGGCCATTTTTAATAAGTATCTAGTTTAATATCCCCAGTGACCCTATGAGGTAGGTTGTGTTAGCCTCATGGAACAGGTCAATAAGCCAAGGCCTTTGTAACTACCTAACTTCACTCCAGGACACAGCCACAAAGGTTGAGCAGTGTACTGCAAAGCTCGAGTTCTTTGTACTGTACCTGAAGCCTCTTTCTGTTCATGGGTGCCTATGTGTGGTTGGTGGTGGTAACAGTGGTGATATTGCTGATGATGACCTATTTCTGTAATGCTAAAATAATTTTTGTATTGTTCTAGGGCAATAGGTAGCATAAGAAAATGAACCTGGATATCCTGCGTATCAAATACACAAGTTCATGGCTCAGGCAAGCTTCTCTCTCTTCAACTAACTTCTCTCAGCACCCACCATAACCCACACAAATTCCTCCCCAGAAATTCTTTCTTCCTTATGATCCCTGACATCATCCTCCACCAGATTAAGAAAAAAAAAAAAAAAAAAAAAAAAACTGGAATGTACATGTACAGGTCAATGTGATTTCTCTATATTCTAGAGTAGAATATAAATGTATCCTCATTCCATGTCCAAAGTTAGACCCCTTTGATGCCTTCACATCAATTTAAGTATATTGTATAACATTTAAAGTGAAATTTAAGCCTTCACACTTTGTTTGTAAGGTGTGTGTCTGGGTATGTGCAGATTCATACTGTTCTGAGAACATAAACAACACTAAAATCAAATGTTTTTAAATTATTTGTCACCATGCTGAGATGGGGGTGGAAATAATAGTGTAATAGCAGCCCCCTTTCCAAATGGCGATTCAAACTGTTACAATACTGAAATGTTAAGAGGAGTGATCATAAAGTATGTCTTGTGAAAAATATGTGAATCCCAGCCAAAAATATTTAAAGCTAAGGGAACAGATGAGTAAATAGTTGAATTTGACCTGAGATCTTTGAAATATTTTCATTAAACTGCCGCAAGATGTACTTTTTAAAATGTAAATTCAGACTCTGACATTTGCAACCTGTACACAGAGTTTCTAATGAGCAAATAAGGTCACTTGGATGATTCACTGGAGTGTGATTGCTGAAGGCAGAGATGTTGCTGTGAGTTGCTTAGTTTACAGAAGCCTTTGAAGCATGGTTATATAACACCCTGTGTTTATTAGAATCTATGCTTTATGCAACAAATAAAAACAAAAGTCTTAATTTAGGATTAGCTAAATGCCATATTCCATCCAGAATTTATATATAAAGGTTAATTTCTGAACAACAAAAAATAGAGCATCTCAACTTTCTAGTTTTCTAGGTTACATATGTTTTGATTTAAAAAAAAACTTTTAAAAAAATACAAGGTTTTCTCAAAGAAGATCTACAACAATCACTTTGAACAGATGCAAGCATGTTTCTTTTCCTTGTGTATGTATGTTTGCTTTTACTCTATGCTACAATTTAATGATGCTATTCTTTATGTGAACAGAGATGATCCTACTAACAATTTCATATTTAATATAGGTCCTACTTTTGTTTTTCTAGCTTCCAAGTGGGTGTGTATTCTTTGCCAGGTTAGCCCTCTTTAGTTTCAAGAAGACAGTAATACTTTTAAACATTATCTAGAGGTCTTTTTGATCATTTTTTTGTTGTTAAACACTATCCAGATATCCCTGTGATTTAATGATAATGACAGATGTGTATCCCCACCTCCACTGGCAAGAAAGAGCCTGTATTTAACATCATTTTCTACCCAGGAATTTAAGATGAATCACAAAATGAGAAAAATATTTTGCATGATTAAAATATTGCTACAGTTATAACAGTTTTAGGTTGGCTTAATATATATTCATAAGACTATAGGCAGTAATGAATAATGAGCAAACCCTTAAAACACAAATGGTTTTAGATGTGAGGCTTTTCTCCTTTTTTTTTTTTCTTCAATATCTGAGTAGTATTCCAGGGTCTCAGTGTTCTGCGGTATTCAACAGCATTTCTGGGTTTGTTTTGCTTCATAGCTCAGTTGTCTGGCAATGGTCTCCTAGGTTCCGGAAATTCATCTAACAATAGCTCAGTCAAGATCTCAGCTATTAGAAATGACAAATACCCACCATTTGCTTCAACGTGGATGGAACTGGAGGGTATTATGCTGAGTGAAGTAAGTCAGTCGGAGAAGGACAAACATTATATGTTCTCATTCATTTGGGGAATATAAATAATAGTGAAAGGGAAAATAAGGGAAGGGAGAAGAAATGTGTGGGAAATATCAGAAAGGGAGACAGAACGTAAAGACTGCTAACTCTGGGAAATGAACTAGGGGTGGTAGAAGGGGAGGAGGGCGGGGGGTGGGAGTGAATGGGTGACGGGCACTGGGTGTTATTCTGTATGTTAGTAAATTGAACACCAATAAAAATAAAAAAAAAATAAATAAATAAAAAAATAAAAAATAAAAAAAAATAAAATATATTCTGAATATAAAAAAAAAAAAAAAAAAAAAAAAAAAAAAAAAAAAAAAAAAGATCTCTGCCCTCTATTTCTTGTCCTTCTATGGGAAAAAAGAAATCAGAAACATTATGGTAACTTTTAAAAACAATACACACTTACATAACAATTGTATTGCTAATAGGGGGAAAACCATTTGTGCTTAGGTTGATTATTATTACCAATTTGTAAAAAGAGGTATGAGTATATGGAAATTGACTCTGAGATACATGTAAGACTCAGAGTCTTACCTGCACATTAGCAATTATATCTCTAGTTAAAATGTATTAGGTTCTCACACATAAAGCTAAATTTCTGTTGGATGGATGATGAATAGGATGGGCAGACAGAAGCAGCAGATGGATAGATGGATGGATGGGTGTTGGAGAGATGAATGTATGTATGAACAGAGACGGATGGATGAGGTGGATAGATGGAAGATACAACTACCTAATGGCAAAAGAACCCCTAGGGTTGTTTAAAATTAATAATTAAAGCACAAAAATTGCTAGAATTTATTGGGCTTCCCTTAAAGTAGATATTTAATTAAATGGCAGAAAGGAAAAATTGATGAAATATTATCAATAAGATGCATCATGATTTTGTACGACTCAAAATTAATACACTAAAATGTATTGTCAGAATACTTGCTGAGCAGACTTTCATAATAAGGTCTACCATCCATTACAGACTTATTATATGCCTGCACTCTGCAAGCACTTCACACTCATTATCTCATTTAGTAGACCTTTTCATTTCCTAGCAAATAGTATTGCAAATATGAAAATCTGCAATGAGGGCACCCAGGTGGCTCAACCAGTTGAGTATCTGCTTTCAGCTCAGATCTCGATCTCACGGTCCTGGGATGGAGTCCTGCATCAAGTCCTGCATCGAGCTCCCTTCTCAGCAGGAAGTTGGCTTCTCCCTCTCCCTTTGCACCTCCTCCCTGCTCCTGCACTTGCACCTTCTCTCTCTCAAATAAATAAAATATTTTAAAATTAATTGATTGATTAATTGAAAGAAAAGAAAAAGAAAATCTACAATGAAATCATTGACCTAAAAAATTCCATATCTAACCTTTTCTTTAAAATAGTCCTTTAAAAAAAAAAAAGTCCAAAATACATCATTCTCTACTGTTTAAAGGAAAAATAATTATATAATTTTATTCATCACCTTTCTTTATATCTGATGCCAGTGTTTTTTATTTTTTTTAAGATGTATTTATTTATTTATGATAGACATAGAGAGAGAGAGAGGCAGAGACACAGGAGGAGGGAGAAGCAGGCCCCATGCCAGGAGCCAGACGCGGGACTCGAGGATCGCACCCCGGGCCAAAGGCAGGCGCCAAACCGCTGAGCCACCCAGGGATCCCGCCAGTGTTTTTTAAATAGAGCATTCTGTGTCTAAAATAAATTTTCTAATATTGAATGTTAAATTACTTTTTACTTCTGGATCTCAGTAGAAATTAGCCAATTTTTTTTTTTTTTTTAGTAACTATCTCCTGCCTGCCATAAAACTGTTTAGATCTTCTATAAATGAGGTATTTTCTTTTTTTTTTTTTAATTTTTTAATTTTATTTTATTTTATGATAGTCACAGAGAGAGAGAGAGAGAGAGAGAGAGAGAGAGAGGCAGAGACACAGGCAGAGGGAGAAGCAGGCTCCATGCACCGGGAGCCTGACGTGGGATTCGATCCCGGGTCTCCAGGATCGCGCCCTGGGCCAAAGGCAGGTGCTAAACCGCTGCGCCACCCAGGGATCCCCTAAATGAGGTATTTTCATTTTCATTATTTTCTGTTGAGCTATTCTAACTCAGAATCTCACAGGGCCAAACTGAGTAGTCAGTGTTTCACTTATATGTGCAAATGGTACCTGAATTCTCCAAAAAATTCATAAAATGAAGCCATGATATAATTACTGGTACACTATAATTATTTAAGTCCTCCCAAGAATATATGGATGCTGCAACCAAAGGTAGAATTTCCACTTCTCCAGAGAAAAGTAGAAAATGTAGAGCTATGAACAATGTGTTCTTGGAGACAATGACTTCAGTTATAACCATGTGGGAGAATCATTTCCAATTCTATTAATGTAGTATTTCTTGGCAAAATGGTAGAAAAATACCAAATTAATTCCTATTATGTTTGTGAAGTTTATTTGTGAAATCAGTTGCTATATGGTATTGAATAAGGAAAGTATTCTTTAGATGTTATTGAAAAAAATATTTAACGTGTAATTTAATGAAATGCAATCACATTAGCTTTCACTGACACACAATAAGTGTTTCATTAAAGAACATTAGAACAGAAAAATATTTTGTCTGTTAAATGATAAACATCACTGTAATTTTTTTCTTCATACATTTATATTTGGAGATAGTCCATTATTTTCAGTTTAGTACCTTCCCTTTCAACACTCTTCCTGTCTTTCCAGCTAAGGAAAAAAGAAAAAGAAGCTTCTCTGATGGTAGCATTCTTTTCTGATTCTGAAACAGTATTTTCTTCAGTCTGTTGTCTTACTCTAACATTTTTGTCTCCCAGAGGCTCAGTAGTTATAAGTGTTTCCAGTTCTTGTAGGTGTGAACATAGAGGAATTTGTTCACATTACTTAGGATAGTGGCTAAAAGCATGGGCTCTTTAGATGGAACCAGACTGTCTAAGCATTCAAGTTCTAAACCTCCCACCTATTCATGTTATGGAAGTAACCTCTGTTTCTTAGTTTCCTCATCCGCAAAACACCTTCTTGTAGAATTATTGTCAGACTTAAATGAGTTGATGCCTGTGAAAGGCTCAGCCGCAGTGTCCTGCTCATTCTGTAAGCTCAGGCAGTGTTGCCTGCTGTGGTTATCACTACTGCCCTCATCAGCGCTCTAAAAGTGCCTTAGAGATTTTGTAATAAAAGGAAGGAAAGGAAGGGGTGAGAGGAGTAGATCCTAATCCTCTCCATTACCTACAATTCTCTGGTCCTGCTTTGTTCATTTCCTATTCACCAGTTCACCACCACAAGGTGACTTCTGTCCTGTCACAGTCTTGGAATGAAGTCTCCTGCTCCTGGCTAAATCCTTCCCACACACTTGCATGATTAGCTCACCTTTCTTCCTTACCCCCTTGCTCCATATGCTGCAGCGTTATCTTGAGCCCCCTCTCCTCTCTTGTGCTATCTTGTTCTCTCAGGTCCAAATCCAGTTATTTATTCTTTTTTCTTCCTTGCACAACTCACTCATACTCATAGCTCCAGCCCTGTGAAGATGGGCCCTAATCACCCCTCCTCCTTGGAGGTGTGCCCTGTTCACCGACTATAATTTTGTGATAGTTAATGCCCCTTAGGAAATACCCAGCAGCATGGAATCGTAGCTTTCTGACAAGGGGAAGAACTCTAGCGTGACCTGGTTTAGCCCATTGAAATTAGATCAAATTGATTGGGTTAGAACATGTGTTTTAGGACATGATTTCCAAATTAGTACCAAAAATTAAATCTGCATAATACTTTATGGTGTGTAAATGCTTTTATTTACATTGAGTCCGCTTATCTTCACATCATCTTAGCGATACGGATCAGGCAAGTATTCTTATCCTCAACCTAAATATGAGCACTAGAAAGATTAAAAACTTTCACAAGATCATATTCCTAGTAAGTGAACAAATACTATTTAAATCTGCTTGCCCTAATTTCAGCCTAGTTTTTCATGTGAGCACCAGATAATTCACTTGTTGCCCTGTTGAAATGCCATTAAAATAGGTAAAGCATGTCTCACACTAATTACTTATAATTTTATGTTTTCTTTGCATTTCTTTGTAAGAGCTAATGATGCCTCTGACTAAATGTCATTTCTCTGAAGTGTTATACTCTCCTAGTTTCTAACACACTCATAAACACAGATCAGTTTAAATGGGATCTTTTTAAACCAATTGCTCATTTTAAAAACTTTTTAGGGGGCGCCTGGGTGGCTCAGTCAGTTAAGCATTAGACTCTTGATTTCTGCTCAGGTCATGATCTCAGGGTCTTGAGATGGAGCATTGGGCTCTGCGTTGGGCATGGCACCTGCCTAAGATTCTCTCTCTCCCTCTCTCCCCTTCCCGCCCCCCACTCCTGTGTGCTCTCTCTCTCTCTCATATACAAATAAAGAAACAAACTTTTTAAGGATAAAGTAACTTTTTAAGGGAAAAGATGGCTACTCAATTTTTTTTATTAAACCCGGATATAAACTAAGTGTATTTCAGCTTTCAGGCGCTGACTGGGAAAGTGTAGATCCTGAAGGATATTAGAGGACAAAAGGGTTTGGGAACTAAACATCCCATAAAACAGAGAAAAGAACACTTTGCAAAGAGGTGAGAGATAAAGAGTTCTGCTTTCATCAGCTTTCTTGATAAGCTGTTGCTTGTGTTCTTCCTTGAGTAGTGGGAGTTATGATCTGTGTGCTAGTTCCAGATTACCAGCACAGGTTTACAGCTCTATAATTTGTTTTAGCCACACACAGTGGTCCACGACAGATTTAGGGAGACGAGCCTCCATGTCGATTTATATTAGAAGCATATAACTGTATATATTTCCTTTTCTCACCTTAATTTTGAATGTAGGAAATTCATCCCTGGTGACATTTTGTCTGCTGGCTGCCTCAGGCAATTTACCTAAAGGATACATAGAATCATATCACTGTATTCGAGTAACTCTCTCATGACCATATTGTCTCATCACTTTGGAATTTAATAATAGTTGGATAGTTTAAATAAAATCTAAATAGGGACGCCTGGGTGGCTCAGCGGTTGAGCGTCTACCTTTGGCTCAGGGCGTGATCCCGGGATGCGAGATCAAGTCCCACATCAGGCTCCTTACAGGAAGCCTGCTTTTCCCTCTGCCTGTGTCTCTGCCTCTCTCTCTCTCTCTCTCTCTCTCTCTGTCTCTCTGTCTCTCATGAATAAATAAAATTGTTAAAAAAATAAATAAAATCTAAATAATACATTTCTGAAATAAGTTTGAAAATAAATAATTAAATAGAAATTGATTCAAAACCTCCAGAAATTTTGCTCATTTGAATTCTATAGGTCATTTCATGTCTGACTATAGCCAAAATATTTGTTGATTTTGTTTTGAACGGTACAAACATGAACTTTGCAGAAATAACTTAGCAACTTTACTCTTTGCTTGTATTACTTCCCATGTTTACCAAGTAAGATTAAACCAATATGATTGTTTTAAAGGTGATTGCAAACTACCATATTATATTTATTAGGCCCCTGGAAAATAAATTTATTAGCAGTCACATGTATGTTTAAAGCTCTCACACTCATTATTTTAGTGCCTATGGGGAAATGTTGACTTTGAATCTTTTCCCTCACAATCATTAATCTAGATACAGTTATGAGAGTTATGGGCTGGGTGCCCAGAAGTGCTCAGGAATAACTGGGGGGTGATGGGGTGCATATGGGTGCATGCATGCACACACACACGGCTGCAGTCTTTTCTTTATAATTTTTCATAGGAAGCTAGCTCAGCCCATTCTCAATCAATTTTCTGAAGCACTGAGTGAACCCTAAAGTATTATGATTTTCTCTTTGGCCTGAAACTTACAAGAGAAAGAGGAATATCTATTAACTATACGTGTAAGTTATGACTTCAAATTAAAAAAAAATGTTTACTACCAAATCATTTGAAAGCTGATTACTAAGATAATCAGCTTTCAAATGATTATTTTAATGCTCACAAACTTTGCAGTCATTCAATGGCAGATGGTGGTAGAGTGCTAGAACTTATTATAATGAGATGTACATCCTGGCCCTTCCAAATAATTTTAAAAATATTTTTGTTATACATATATTTTTATATTTTGTATATTTTTGTTATATATATGCATATATATATAAGTATATGTATGGTTTTTGATTACTCGTTTTGATGTTCTATGCTTAAGTTCAATCATCTGTATAAAGAAAGCTAATTGACCAGGTTGATAATGCCGGTCTTTATATGCTGACTTTAGTAAATGTGTAATCAGTCATCCACTTCAACTAACCACATATACAAAATGTCTATCTCCAGGGCTCGTACCAATCACAGTTATTCACTTTAAGAATTAACTACTTCAAACCGATATGCATTTGTTTTTACTATTGTGACTTCTCCAAAAAGAAGGAAAGAAATCTTTTAAAATGTCCAAGTAAAACTGTATAGATTATGAAATGGGATTGTGTTAGAAGGGATATTGTACAGATCTTAAATGTTAACTCTATAAAACAAGGAAAGAAAATCAAGGTTGCTTTTTTTATAACCAAAGTAGTATTAAATTATTTCTTCAGGTTTAGCAAAAGCGTGCATAGATAAAACCCAAGAAGGATACAGTTATGTCCCAATAATGAAAAGACCCACTCAATAAATATGCTAGCTACTAATCTAGGTCCTAAGTAGCGAGGAGGTGAGGGGTGGGATGGGTGAAGACAGAAATTCCATGGAAATTGTATTTTAGTAAAAGAAGACAGGAAAATGAAATAGGTTTATAGTGTGTCAAAGGTTGCTAATTATGTGGTAAAAACCCAGGACATGTATGAAGAGGGTGTGGGGAGGTATTTAGTTCTCAGGGTATTCAGAGATAGCTTCTCAACCTTTCTCAGTAGCTTAAGGAGATTTTTCTTTAAAAAAAAAAAAAAATTAAATTTTAAAAGGCATCTGGTTTTCAAACAGCTGATATTCTGTCCTATTAATCTTTAATATTACAAATTTTTTACAACAGGAAAAATGTTTGAATCCTAGTGGAACAAAGAGAAGGAAAGAAGGGCACAGAAGTATGGGTCATTATGGAAAAAGACGCCAAATTCAGTGTAAAAAAGTAGAAGAATAAATAGACCCATTTTATATTTTCATCACTTAAGATATCAGTTGAAATGATCCAGGGTCAATAATAATAATATAAATAGCAGCTAATAACTTGAGAATTTTCCCCCACACTAGACACAGTGCCAACCACTTGATACACATTGCTTCACAGCAACCCTCTGCTATGGGCACCCCTGTTTTAACAAATGAGAAACTGAGCCACTGGAAAGTTCAGTAGCTTTCTTAGGGACACATAGTTAGCAATTGCCAGAATTGGTATTAGAATGCAATTGTTGACTCCACAGTACACAGATGTCCCCACCATGTTTTCCTGTTGTAGGTTTGCAGTCTGTCTGCAAGACATAGCTCAGATGATACTTTCTTACTGCTTATAATTGTCATTATTTTTTAGGGACTTTGAAGTTTCCAATTATCTTTTTCCATTTATATATATTTCATGGATTCCATTGAAGGCTATATTAAAGTAAGTTTGGGAAAAGACGTTTCTTTATAGCCTAAGTCAAAATTATTTTGAGTTCAAAAGCACAATGTGTTTGTAAAAAGTGTTGAATCTGCATGGTCAAAACTCATTTAGATGACAAAGTAGGTGGTTATAAGGTGAAGAAAATCTTATTTTTTTTTCTTTTTCAATTCTAAATAATTGCTATTGCTTCATCAAATAATTGAATTTACAAGTTCTTTAGCTAATCCTTAATGGCACAGACAAAAAGCAACAATTTTAGAAGATGGTTAGGCTAGAATTGTGGGCATATTTTTTCATTATTATACTTTAACTGTGGGCACATTTTTTCATTATTATTCTCTCTTCAGTATTGAAAAACAATGACATTGTTTATTTCAAATTATATTTGAAATAAGTATTAGTCAAAGTATTCTGTAGAACATTTAGAATAATTTTTCTATATGCATAGAGAAATATGTGGTACTCGATACTTGCTATTGTCATTCAATTTGCTATTTACTGGTATATGTCATTAAGCATGCCTAAGCATAAACTAATAATTTGCATGAAAATTTGTTTCAAAAAACATAGCAATCATTAATTAACATGGTAGATAATACTTGAGCCCCTCATTCTTTGAGTTTGTTTTATTGCTATTCTGCGTTATACAGTTCTTAAAAATTTACAGCCAAGAAAGTAAACTTGAAGGAATTGTAGTTAATTGCAGAAACCTATTGTTGATGAAACGAGCACATCCTAGAATATACTAGAAATATACTTCTATTATGTACTTATTTAAAACATGTGGTTGTCATTTAAACTTTTAATTAAGACATTGCTCACAAACTTGAATGCATATGTAGCTTTTTACAAAAACACCAAAATTTTAATATAAACTAATAAGAGTTAAAAAAAAAAAAAGTGTTCTCTTGAGAGAAGTTGTGTTGGCATTTATAAAATCTTAAATTACACTTTAGTTATAGTCAGTAATAAATTCCCTTATTTATTTTCACATTATTCTCTGTTTTAATTTTGTTTTAAAAATATAATATTTGGGATTTTTTAAAACTACAGTCAAGACAAGAAAAATTTTAAATGCATATTTTCCATTGAAAGCATAGTCACAATTGCCACATTGCCATAAAATAGTTTGGGAAAAATAATTAAAATATCAGAATTCCTTTTCAATGATGAATTTTTAAGTTCATATATATATTTTAGATGACAGAAGTAGATGTGGGAATGCCTAAATCAGACACACACACACACACACACACACACCTACCTCACATTAACACACATACAGATTCATAAAATATACAGCAATACATCACAAGTCTTTGCTACTTTTGCATTTGGAAAAAAAACAGAGAGAGCAGCTAAGAGATGTAATGTTTGGCCCAGTGTATTGCCTAGGCATAATTTAGCTATATTTATAAAGTAAAGGGCCATCTATTTAAGATAGTATACAGTTATAACTGAAGATTTTGTGTATGGTAGCTGGCAATAAATAAAATTCAACTCATGATACATAAAAAGAGGATTATGTTAGAACACTGGAGCTAGTGCTGTGCTGATAATTGTTTTTAGACTGGTAAAAAGATAAAATTGTCTTTGCTTTCCAGCAACCTGTTTTTACTTTACCAGTTCCCTAAAATTTCATATGGAATGTTTCCTGCCTGTGATATAGTTTCTCTCTCCTGGGGTCTTTGAGATCCCAGAAGAAAATTACAATTATTATAATATGGGTGGGTTGATTAAAGAATCAGATCTGAAAATGACATAATAAATACATATATTCTAAGGTACATTTTTTTCACATTTTAGCATGTCTTCAATTGGGATGTGTCCTACAATGAATGGCATGGTAGTGATATTTTTTTTTCTCTTTATTGGGGATATATAAAATAATTCATCTTAAAATTGATGAGGCCTTAGATGTAAAGGTAGATGGTAACTTACCATCTTTGCCATCTTTATGGTCACCTTGTGGCTGGAGAACCCCTTTCATTGTCACTCAATTTGAAACCTCAGGGGTTGTACCTTACAATAAATTTCCTTAGCTTCATCAGCGGGAGTGAAGTGAGTGTAGTGCAGAATGATATAAATGATAGTACTTCTTACAGCAAAATCCTTATACTTTGAACAGACACTTTATCAAGTGGCTGAGCAAACACAGCAGCTTTTGAAGTATTTGAAGAGCCATTGAATTTAAGAGTCTTCATGCCTTCACTCTGCTTTAATCTTATTAGTACAGGTCTTCAGAACATGGCTCTTTCTTGGTTCAAATTTAAGGACATAGATTATACAATAATGCTTAAAACTTCTTATCTATTTCAACCTGTTGATAGCTGTGTCAAATACTTAGGAAGCACTTGAATTTAAAATAAGAGGAAATCATAATATTTTAAATGACATTCAAATGGATAAGGACCTATTTGATCTCTCTTGTAGAAAAAAGAAATCATCATAAGATAATTCCATCATTCTTTTTTTTTCTTGCTGTATTTTCCCAAATTGAACGAGGTAAACTTTTTGTTCCAATATTTTGTATTCACCAATAAAATGACCAAATGAATCTAATGAACAAAAATGGATCTAGAACAAATACAATAAACTTCAGATATCCAGACTCCATAAGGAATGTTAAGAATTCAGTTTTTTAACATCAGTCTTTTGAATTTAACTAGATTAAATCATTTAAATGAATTTCACTTTATCTGCTTTTTAAATTTGTATTCCTCTCATGTCATTCTGGCATTTTTATCCTAAGAATCTCAACTTTAGAATTAAACAAGGAACTGTTTATGAAAGGACTTTGGCTGAGTCTCCATATAGAATAGGTGCCCAGGTGTAGAGGGTAGGGTAATTAGATTACATTTGACTGTTGAGTATGTCCCACCTCTGCCACTGAACTAGCTGTGTGTCTCTGGGCACACACATTGTCCCCTTCTGCTTCTGTCTCCCCAAATTGTGCATCAATGTCCATATTTTCCATCCCAAATCTCATTGATGTTTCTGTGCCTCTCCATTCATCCTCTCTGAGTTTAGCCATACTACTCTCCTTACCATGGTAAGACACCTGATTTTTCTCCCTGACCTGGTCCTTTTCTTGTCCATCTTATTCTACTCCCGACTTCCAGGTTAATTTTCTTGGTTGTCATACTCTTTCTCACCAATCGTCAACATTCTCATATTTAATTACGAAACTAAATCTTAACATCCTAGCCCAGCCTTGAAAACTCTTTATAGACAATCAATCCTACCTTTTTCCTCCTTGGCTCCAGCTCTCATTGCATATTGCTTTCTGCTTTATTTATTGACATTCGTGAGCATGTGTTATCTCTCCTTATAGCTGTAAGTTGTATGTAAACTAAGACCATATCTTAGTCATTTTTTTTTATCTTGCACAGTTCCTTATACATTGTGTGTATTTAGTAAATGAGTGGGGGAGTAAAGATAACTTATTCTACTTTCCTCGAATACAAAAATGTAAGATATGGAATTTGACCTTTCTTGGTGAATCAGAATTTTCCTGAATGTTTCAAAGATGTATTGAGAACTTTTTATGAAAAGACATTCTGCTAAGTGTCGGGAGGTAGCTATGAATGAAAGAGAGGCTTTTGAGCTATCCTGCTAAATTTATTCTGTCTGCTATGGAATTGGAAACCATATTTAAAAAAATAATTTAAAATAGGTGTAAGTTGGTTCAGTTATATTTTCAGAGAGATATTCTTTAGTGAAAGATGGGGGTTTGCAGGGATTTGAGTGTTGTGTGGGTACCCTATTGTGTGTTTGTTCATGAGAAGGAATAAGGGAATGCTTGAAGGCGAGACCAGAAATCAGTCAATCCAGTTGCTCAAATAACCACTGTAAAATTGTTCTAAGCAGTGTCCCTTACGGTTTTCTAATACTCAAATAATACATGGTTAGTAATTCACAAATATGAGGCTCTTCCACAATTACTACTTTTAATCTTGTGTTTTAAATTATTGTAACTTCTGGAGTTTAAGGGTTGCTTTTCTAAAGGAAGTTATTATGTTCCCTGAGTAAGATAGACACAGGGCTGGGTAATTCCAAAAGTGGCCACAGCAGAATTTTTTTTTTTTAATTATACATCAGAGAAACAAATCCAAACTGATGTTCTAAAACTTTCACTATGGCTTTTGTAAGCTTTTGCTTTAGGACTACAAATTATATATATTCAGTGGTTAGATTCCAACCATTTTAAGTGTGATAATCCCTTTCAATATCAAAAAGAAAGGGACTCTTTTTTTTTTTTTTTTTTTTTATTTATGATAGTCACAGAGAGAGAGAGAGAGAGGCAGAGACATAGGCAGAGGGAGAAGCAGGCTCCATGCACCGGGAGCCCGACGTGGGACTCGATCCCGGGTCTCCAGGATCGCGCCCTGGGCCAAAGGCAGGCGCCAAACCGCTGCGCCACCCAGGGATCCCCGAAAGGGACTCTTTTATAACAATTGTTCTTTCAGTATCCTTTATTGAAAAAATATATAGTTTTAGTTTACTCTAAAACTTGTGACTTTTTAAATGAGTCTGTATTTTAGTAATCAAAAGAGATGCATGTTATTTAAAATACAGTATCAAATGTGTATAATAACATAATTTAATCTTCAGACAGTGCCTGATGCAAATATAGATTCTCAGTCCCTTATAACAACATAATTACTCATTCGGTGAGATTTCATAATAACACAGCTACCAGTGAATATCAGCTCACAGGTTGGAACCCCCTGCTTCTGATGAGATACTTGCTTTCTTCAGACACTACTACCAAAAATCTGTGACCTTACCTCATAATTTAATAATTGATACTATATTTCAAAAGTTTTGAAAGTACTCTGGAATTGTTTTGTTTTTGTTCTTGCTTTTGCATTTTGAATACTTGTACAAGTATTTAACAAACTAGGGTAAAAAGAACAAAAGCTAAACTTTTATTTTAATTGTTTCTTTCATCCCACATGGCTTCATTTATTTACAATGTCTCCGGTTATCTATTTTCACTATCTGTTTTTTGCCATTAAGTGATTTGGTACACTCAGGTAATTTTCAGCTATATTGAGTGACTTTAAAAGGTGCCTGTGCCCAGTAGTCATCTTTTGAATCCCAATCTTTCTCTCTTTATCCCTCTCTTGTTAAATACTAACATTCAAATTACCAGTTTAAATTTGAGTCAGAGCAGGCTGATCTAAATTGAGTGAAATGGAGCCACCCACTCCCAGCAAAAGTTCCTTTAGGGAGTTTGTCTACATCCCCTATCCAGACAGACGTGTTTCCTAGGCGTGAAAATGATGGTCACTGTTTGTCACCACGTGTACTTTTAATGTGGTATTGTTTAATGAAAATATACAAACATCTCTGGGTTAAAAATTTATGTACCAGATGAAGAAAACACAGAGCACTTAAATCTCTTTGTATCCCTCCTGAAGCTAGAAGAAAGGTAAGATTTCAGTGTATTGAGGTACATTTACTGAAGCAGTTTTGTATTAAATATCATGTCTAGACGTTCAGAGCATAATAAATTTGAATGTAATAACCATCGCTTTTGTTTTGTTGTAAATACAGTATAAAACATGTCTAATAACTCACCTGAAAAGCCAGGTTTTAAATTGTAGCAGACCACATGATTACAACATGAATCTACCTGTAACATGGATGGATAGTATGTTTGCATGATCTTGTGTGTTAGCAGGAGGAGGCCTGCTTGGTTCTGCACTCTTCAGACCACACACGGACCCTTGGTTCATATTTGTGTTCCTCAGTTTGATAACCAGGAACCAAAAAACTGTAATGAATTCGGAGATAAAGAAGGAGTAAAAAACCATATCAAATGAGAAATTCTTAAAGGTCCTGGGATTGCATTTAGTATGTATTTAATAATACGTATGTATACATAGAGAACACATAGAGATAGCATAACTATTATTAAATATTTGAAAGGTTACTTTTTTTTTAATTTATTCTTGTTGGCTTTTCTGGGTTGAAAAGTCTCAAGAAGTCAAATTTCCATTCACTATAGAGATGAATTTCTAATGAATGGGATGGGCTGTATTAAGAGAAAAGTAGATTCTCTGTTATTAATAGGTATGTCAGTCCCAGGTTGGATGATCATGTGATAAGCTGTGATAGGATAGCAAGGATCCCATGGGTGTTTGGGCCAGATGGTCTTTAACACCCCTTTCAAACATGAGTATATCTGAAATGTTAGAAAAGGCGTGGGTATATAACACAAATCATGATTTCGCAGTGTTCAGAATACTCGCTTTTAAATTGCTATCTCAGAACAAATTTATAGTGTTTCATTTCACTACTGTACCATTGTGATTCCTTAAAAGTTGTACATTCAGAATTGTGCTAGATACAGACGCAGCAGAATATGGAGGACACCAGAGATTGGACCACAATACCGATTTTTTTTCTGAAGATTTTAAACATAATGAGCGTCCCTTTTCTCTTTTGGTAAGTAAGGTCTTTAAAAAGATCTTTTCATTGCATTTTCATTTAACCCTTTATTTTTAAAGCAATGTTTTTGTTCAAAGAAACAACTCTTCAACAAGTGAGTGGCATGCAAAAAACAAAACCAAATCAAAACTCGGTGGGGTTGATGGAGAAGTGAGCTGAAATACGGTGCTGTGCTGAATTTGGTGTTGGAAACTAAGGGGTATTTGGTGGACAGTTGAGGAAGTTTGGACATTAATAGGATTAAAAACTATTTCTCAAAAAATAAAGGGAAGGCATTTTTTTTCTATTTTTTATGCAATAGTTTATTTCCCTTCTATTGTCGTGCTTTTTTTTTTTTTTTAAGATTTTATCTATTTATTCAGGAGAAATACAGAGAGAGGCAGAGACACAGGCAGAGGCAGAAGCAGGCTCTCTGTGGGGAGCCCAATGTGGGACTCGATCCCCAGACCTGGGATCACTACCTGAGCCAAAGGCAGATGCTCAACCACTGAGCCACCCAGGTGCCCCTATTGTTACTTTCTGTATAATATTTTACATCCAGCAGATTTCTATATTACTGATTCTCTAATGAAGTTTGATTTAAAACAACTTTATGAGGGTCTAAAACAATCTTTTTTTCTTTCCTGTAGTAATTAAAGACTGAATTTATTCTACTTAAAAAGTTTCTAATTTCCTCATGTCACTAAGGAAAACTTTAAATCATATGACTAACTTTTACTTTGTGTTGATAACACATATGAAAGAATATTGCTTTAAACTAGAAGGTTTCAATTTTTTTTAAAAATGTAGAATTTAGAAACTCTCCAGATTTGGAGGAAAATTTGTTTAATTTACGTCCAGACAGTAAGCTCAGGTCTAAGGTCTATATATCTACATTATGTTTTGTTTTTTTTTTTCCTTTTCCTGATTAGTCCTATGCCTCTTTTCCTCTCCCTCTCTCTCTCCTCCCTTTTACTCTCTCTCTCTTCCTCATTCTCCCTCCCTCTCCTTCCCTCCTTCTTTCTCCCTCCCTCTGCCTCTCTTTCCCCGTCCTTCCTTCCTCCCTCCCTCCCTATCTTTTGCAACTCTCATTTTCTTGTCCCTTTCCTCTTTTGTCACTCTGCTTCAGATCTGCATTTTTTTCACCATGAGAGGTCTTGGATTAAGATTTGTTTCACTTTTGTGAGGCCAGGATGTATCTAACCTATGTATAGATAGCTTTATCACAGCTGTTAAATTGTTTCATTTTCCAAAAATTTAGGTATAAGTCAAAAGGGAGCATCTGTAAGGGACCCTTGGTTCCTTCTATATATTCCCACCTCCTAAAATGGTGGCAAGTACATCACTCTGTAAGTCAACCATGTTATATACAGAATTCGCTTGCCAAAGACAGTGGCATAAAATAAATGAAAAGAGCAGAGATGAGCAAAATTGAATTGCTGATTGCAGGTTCTGAGGAAAGTGTAATGGCCACAGGAGACTTGCGTATTATCCTCTGTGTGTGTGCATATAGGTGGTGATGATGGGGATACTTATATAGCTTTAGATACAGGTGTAGATACATACACATTTTTAAGAGGGAGGACTTAATGGTACTATCAGATTTTTTTTCCACAAAGAATAATTATTGTAGTTTGTCAGAATATTCAGTTTTGCCATACAAAGATTGATAAAACACAGTTTTTGAAATGAATTTTATTTTTTTAAGACTTTATTTAGCGAGAACACATGAGTAGGGGGAGGGGCAGAGGGAGAAAGAGAGAGAATCCCAAGCTAATTCTGCACTAAGCTAATTCCCTCGGAAATGAATTTTTAAAATTATCTTAGAGGGGTCCTGAGTGGCTCTGTCAGTTAAGCATCCAACTCTTGGTTTCAACTCAGTTCATGATCTCAGGGTAGTGAGATCAAGCCCCAAGTCCAGTTCCATACTCAGCATGGAGTCTGCTTCAGATTTTCTACTTCTCTCTCTGTCCCTCCCCACCCCATTCATATGCTTTCGCTCTCTAAATAAATAAGATCTTAGGAAAATTATCTTAAAGTTCTGCAATAACCAAGAGTTAGAAACCCCTGAGGGATTAAGGAAGATCATTCAGCTTGCAAAGAGGAATCTTGGCTGCATTAAAGTGGAACTTGAACCAATCAAACCAGGCTGAAAGGAATTTGGAAGAGGCAGGCAAAATTCGTAGGTAGCAAACTTTATAAGCTTCGTGTATCCAGGGAAGATTCTGTAGGTTAGAGAGGCCTGGTAGTACATTGAAAAGACCACAGAATGTTGTGGCAGCAAACTTGGGATCGAGCCCCCTGTCTTCTACTTAGTCACTATGAGAACTCACCTTTCTGTGCTGCATTTTTCCCTCACCTGTGTAGTGAGGATCAGTAATAGTATATTTTCTACAGCAAGAGATTCTTAGGCAGCATAAACTCATTAACATGGCCAATATTTTTGGAAACTGCAACATGCTATTGCACATGTATTTTTAAAGTTATAATTGTCATGGCTATTCAGTTATGTTTTTAAGTATTTTAAGCCACATCAAAATACTAGGTGCTTTGAGGACACATAGTTAAAAAGACTTTCTCCCAATTTGAGGGAAATTATAATCTTAGGCAAGGGCTCACAATCTTTGGAGATGGGCAGAAAATATCTTGCCATCCTTTCAGTTTTTGTAAGAGTAAAAATATTCTATCATAATTAAAGCAAGCCAACTAACCAGTGGCAGCAACAGTCAGGAGATTATTTGGCAAGTACTTATTGAATTTACTTGCAAATAAGGAATGCACAGTTCTAAATTAGCAGGTGGAGTGGAGAGAATCACATAAGCCTTGATACCAGTTAGAGGAATACAGTGCTGCAAACGCACAAAAAATAGAACATAGCTTAACCACTGCCTGCATTGGAATTCTGATCCAACTTGGTCCACAAAGGTGATAATTAGCTCTGTCTTCCCAGCAGCAGCATCTTGTTTCAATAACTTCAGGTGCTTGGGTGCCTGGGTGGCTCAGTGGTTGAACATCTGCCTTTGGCTCAGGTCATGATCCCAAGGTCCTGGGATCGAGTCCCACAACAGGCTCCCTCTGGGGAACCTACTTCTCCCTCTGCCTGTGTCTCTGCCTCTCTCTCTGTGTCTCTCATGAATAAATAAAATCTTTCAAAAAATAATAACTTCAGGCATTCAGGAAACACTCATTTAAATGTCTTTGGGCTCTAGGTGAAATGATTACTGGCTTTAATATAGGAATAAGGGAGCCCAAATAGACCAAAAAATCCAATAAAACATGTTCCTTCTTGCCAGACTTATCCTTTGAAGAGCCAAAGGGGGGAAAATCACATTAAAGAACAAACCTATTCTAAGAATGCCTCATTATAATAGAATTCTTTATTAAACTGGGTCATATGTGCTGGGATCCAGTCAGGTTTCTTGAACACGACTGTAGGCACTACAGGTCTTTTATTCCACCACCATTGTGAGATCACTTTTGCCTCTCACATGCCTGGAATAAGGGGGAGAAACAAAGCCTTCTTTCCTCCTCCATGAAATTTCTGCCCATCAAAACAAGTTTGCAGTATTTACTAAAGCTTAATTTGCAAGCTCAATAATCCAAAGGATCTGCTGAATATGTGTCAAATCTGTCTTCAAAGATAGTAACAAATACAGCTTGAAAGAATCTTAAAATATGAAGGAATCTTAAAATAACCATACAAGCTGCAGCCTCAGCAGGTACCATTCTAGCATCTTCCTTATTATATAGTCCGTAAGGTGAAACTATGAAGCCAGAGGAGAACTGTATGTGTACTACTGTTGAGACATGTTTGCTAAGGTCAGAGTATCCCACAAATGCCAAGAAGCATTAGGGCAGAATTTCTCCATTCTGCTTTACTGGCAATTATTGAAAACTCCATTTTAGCACACCCATTTCTCTATATCTTGATTTCTGATAGAGGAACTTGTATGTTACTTATGTGTCAGTCAGTGCACTGGAAGCAGGGAGGTTTTCTTTCCCTTCTCTGGTTCATAAATTCAAATTCCATGGCACAAATGGAAGAACAGATTATTGAACCTAAAATGAATTCGTTTCTTTTATAGTAACTCAAGTAGTCTCAAGGGTGATATGTAAATAAGGCAGTAATTTTAGCATTTATTATTTTGCCAGTTAGACTCCTTATCATTAAGAAGTAGATCTGTTTATTCTTATTCTAAATTTGGGAATTCAAAAGTAGACTTTTGGTTTAAGTAAGGAATTCGGTGTAGATGTATCTTTTATTGTCCTAGGTATTGAACATACAGTTTAACAATTGGGAAGTGTCTCTTGCTCTATCCAAAATCATAAACATGTTTAGGTTTTTCAGATAAGAAAAAAATCAAATTTGATTCTTAAAGCTTATTCTTTTTTAATATTTCTAAATTAGATAATATAGATTTCTAAACAGAAATATTTATTAGCATCACTTTTCTCTTAATGCAAAATAATGAATTAGAATAAGATTTATTTTTTCTTAGAAAACACTTTATGAACTAAAACACATATGTGAAAATTAAAATTATTTTATATATCACACTTATTTTTCAAAATAATTTGTAATTCTTTTATGATGAATATGTGTATGTAGACTATTAAAGGTCTAATGCCCTTTTCATCAAATGATGTTTTCACTCTTGAATTATGTGCTATTACTAAATTTAGCAATTTCTAAGAAAATTTAAAATTATTTTTTATTTAAAAGTCATCTTTAAATTTAGTTTTCAAATTTGTGACACCTGTTTTCAAAAACTGTATAATTACTTTTTATGACTCAATTTTGCAATCCTAGAAGAACATAATACTTTGCCTTTATAATATAGTAGATTATTGTGTGATCCATTTTGGTTTTGTTGTTGTTGTTGTTGTTTTGGCCATGTGAGTGTTCAGCATAGTGATTAAGTCATTAAGGTAGTCAAAATAACTGGATAGATTAGTATGCATTTTGTCTCTCTTAATAAATGAATTGGATTATACTGTTGCATTCTGATTCCTTCTGAAGTGTTGACTATAAATATAGCTAGAAAAAATTAAAGTCAAAAAAATTCAAAAAAAAATTAAATTCATGGCCATACATTACATTGTCTCATATGTCCTTAATGTGATCCTAACTATAAAATCTTTAGGGCTTAATGCTAACACATGGGCATGGTAAATATGTTGATCAGCATATATTTTCTGTGATATGCCTACTAAACAGTTTTTATGTACATGTACTTAAATATAAATTGTTTATATTTAAATATGCTTAAACATTTTTATGTTTAAACCTACTTAAATTATGTTCATATTTCTTTTTACTTGCTGTATGAATCAAAACTATTTTTAGAATTAAAATTATAAAATGAGTTACAGAGCCAATACTTAGCACTAAATTATAGAGCCCCCAAACTGTTCATGTCTGTAATTGTCTCATCATAAGGATTAGTTCTGATTATCTTAAATCCTTTACTATAATTGCTAGTCATTTCCTAACCACTAAGAAAATTGATTTCCATACTCAGTACCCTAATAAAAAAGAAAACTCAAAATTCCATAAACAGCCATAGTTAAGAAAAATCACTTGCTTGGGGAAATTTTTTCATGTTGCCTATACTGCAAGGGCTCTAGAGCAACATAAACACATTCTAGTAATTAATACTGTGGTGAAAAATATAATTACACAATATTCTCGTTAATGATACTATACAATTATCAACTGAAGGTTTTTGAGCAGATAATATTAAGAGGTCTCTGAGTGTGACTGGAATTGGCATCAGAAAGCTCCTTACATAAAATGACTGGCCTCATTTAGTAAGAGTTCTTAGAACATTTTTTAACCATCAAATGCCAAAATAGGGAAATTCAATGCATATATTGCAAGCCTTGAACTTCTTATGTCATCCCTTTTGTTTTCTTCCTAAATTTGAGGTGGCTAAAATACCAAAAGATCACAGAAGGTAAGATTGTTTCTAAATTACAGGTTTATAATTATCATCTGTATTTTATTAATGAAATGAGTATGCATCCAACAGAGTAGATACCAAAACTGCAGGATTCAAACAGGAGATTGATGTGACCTGTCCTGATAGATCCCTGGGCCACACTGAGCAGAGACCTGTCGTTATTTGTTTAGGTCTGACTTGTTTGTTTCATGGCACCTGCCTAGAGAGCCTTGGACTTACCAGAATCCTTTCATATTCATATAAGACCATATCTAAAATCAGAGACATGTTTTTAATGTAAAGGGAACTGAGATTCTTTTGTCCAGTCTTTGGTGCTACTGAAAAATGTAGATTGCTCTTCTGTTTTAAAATGCTTAGTTCAGAATCATTCTCTTATAACCTGCTGCCCCACTGATTAGTTCCTCCTAGTTCCTATGATTCCCCAAACAACCCACATAGAATACAGTAAGTACATGGCAAACTCCTTTGAAAGGGCACAACACTATCTCTCAACTGCTGCCTATTTTGATAAGAGTTGGAGAGAGATTTGGTTGAACCTATAAATTATAAGGAAAATACAGGGAAACAAATTATGGCATTGACATACAGGGTTTCTCCACACTTAATGACTTCAAGGATATAATGTTTGTCTTTTGGGAGTACTGGAAGCAAATCAAACCGTGAGACATTGAACTACCCAGTGGCTGTTAGCATTTGTGAAATTTTTCTCAGATAATGATGATCATTTTCTAAATCACTATTAACTGAAGATTAGAAAAACTCTTCTCTAGTTATTACAATCATAATATAAATTTCTTAAAGTGCTGTCATTTTACAACCACTTTAATCTATTGTTCAAAACCAATCAACTATGTTAGTATATCTGATTTTTTTTTCTTTTTTTTTTTTTTTTTTTAGCGTTGTGAGAGTTCTTTATCACAAAAATCTTAGGGGAAAACATTGTGTCCATTTGCAGCCTTGAGATGTATTGGGACATACCATAGTCTCATTCAGTGAAAATCAGCTGTTGTTCTTTTATTTATTTCTTCCTTAAGCTCTGCCTGCTTTGCATCTTTCATCCTGATTTTAAACTATAAAGTTTTTTTTTAACTCATCAGTCAGACTTTCCCTTAAAGATAAGATGACTGAAATAATAAAATGCCAGCAGTGTTAGAAATGGAGAGATACTGTCACAATAACAGCAGTCTCATTATTTTTGCTCTTTTTGTTTTGTTTTAAAGATTTTATTTATTTATTCATGAAAGGCACAGAGAGAGAGAGAGAGGCAGAGACACAGGCAGAGTGAGAAGCAGGTTCCCCACAGGGAGCCTGATGTGGGACGCCACCCCTGGACCTGGGATCTCGCCCTTAGTGGAAGGCAGACGCTCATCCACTGAGCCGTGGGTGTCCCTGTTTTGGCTATTTGTTAATAGTAAACATGTTGTATGTAAAATAGGACATAAATATCAAGCAGTTCAGATCACTTCTCAATTTTATAAGAAACTTTTTCATATATAAGTAAGTATATTAAAGAATATCTTATGATATATGCATTTATTGGTCCCACTTTATTCTTTCAGTTAGTCATCATTGGCACCTACTTTGCCCACTGGCACCTGCTAAGAGTTAGAAATATGAAGACATAGGGCTTCTGCCCTTGTAAAGTTCATAGTCTGATGGGGAGAACCGATCATAAATGTGAAAAAATCACAATTGTTAGATGTTCAGAAAGAAATTACAATGCCCTTTAACTGGAGAACTCGGATTCAACTCTTGTCTCTGCCACTTACCAAGTGTGTGACACTGGGAAAACTATTTAGCTGCCCCATGCCTCCATTTCCTCATCTGAAAAACGGAGGTGATAGCAGTACTGCCTCCTAGGGCTGTTGTAAGGATTGAATGAACTAGGACTTAAAAGAAAAAGACACATAGACTAATGTCACGTGTGTCCCAAACAAGTACTGAGCAACTGTTAGCTGCTGTCATCGTTTGGCATCCTCACGTTACAGAAGGGAACTCTGGGACCCGGGAGGCAAAGCAACATAGCCATGGTGACCCAGATTAAAAAAAGAAGGAAAATATAAAAATAAAAATGAAAAAGGAGGAGGAGGAGGAAGCAAACAAAAATGGACTAATAGCAAACGAAGTGAAGAAACTGTCTAGCGTTGTCAAGGGACAACAGCTCTGTGGAGCTGAAACTTTTTAAAATGCAAGAGCTAAGGGGCTAGCACAGCAAAGAGCATTCGGAGCAGAGACCAGAGTTGGGAAGATGTGCCGGGTTTAGGGAGCGAGGGGTGAGGGGAGAGGAGGAGATGCGTCCCCCACCTCGAGCCAGGATGGGAGACGGGTTCTGGGACAGAGCTGAGCCGGACCGCAGGGTGGGTGGGTATGAGGGGGTGCCTCCGTCGCAGGCTGCGGGGGGACGGGTAACACTGCGGAGCCCTCTGGGGGGTGAGGGGGTGGAGGTGAGGGGTGCTCCTCTGCAGGCTGGGGGGTGGGGACACTGCGGAGCCCTCTGGGGGGTGAGGGGGTGGAGGTGAGGGGTGCTCCTCCGCAGGCTGGGGTGGTGGGGGGGACACTGCAGAGCCCTCTAGGGTGACTGCCTCCAAAGAGACTCAGGTGGACGCCAGGATCGTAAAGATGCCTCCTGGGAGCCCCAAGACTCCTAAAGAACCCGTAACCTGAAGCAAATGTGAGACTGCATCTTGTCCTTTTGACATAACGTTGTCGTGTCCGGTATTTCTTCCTATTGCACTGACATGATTGTGTTCACTTAGGTGTACATTCCGAGCCGAGTGGGCCTCATCCTGCAGAATGTGGATATGCCCAACTGAACCCACGGGATTTCAGCTTCCAGGAAAATGTGCGCTTGTTTTCGTCTTCTCATTGTCACAGAGCTTCTAGTGTGCAAGCTTTTCAAAATACAGTTGTCTAGACGAAACGTCAGATGTCTGAAATTTAATATTGGTTTATGCAAATGAATGTCACATTTTGCTTTAAGAAGTGCAGGGGGGAATAGTTTTTGAAATTTCAAGGAAGCTAGACTGTATTTTCCAGGCATCTGAGCAGCTACGATTCCCAAATGAAGTATTATATGTAATGTCTTTAAACAACTTTACTTTCTAGGTCGATATATGATACTTAAAGTTCAAATTTAAATCATGTGTCATGTATGATAATTACTGTTGAATGTACACAGTACTTTTTTAAGATGAACATTTGATGACTTTATTTGTTCTAAGTATATCTTGGTTTAAAATACAAAGCACCAAGGTTGCTACTATGTTTTTTTTTTTCCAAATTGTGTTTAGAAATACTGTAATAAATATGTAGTAATAATATAAAAAGAATTGGATCAAAGATAATATAAAGTCATTATAAACTCATCCATGCTTCATTTTGCATAAGTTTTGTCTTGTGATCTCTGCTTCACTTAGTATCTTGGTGGATGCTGATATGTCCGTCATTCTGAAGACCTGAATTAGTAATTGTAACATTTCAGAAAATGTCTTTTACTTTGGATCAATTAAAAAAAATGCAGAATTGCCTTTGCTAATGTTTACTTAGCTGTACTACCGCAGGGATGGATTTGGAATGAATGTTAAAATGCTTATCTTAACTCTGATACCTTCCCCACATATATGCACACCTGCCCAATGGACTAGGCATTGGGATTAATAATGTTTTCTTTAGGTACCATTTTGTAATGTAAAATCATACTAATTCAGATATCCAAGCTACCCTGCAGCTGTAAACCTGAGCACTTGTAGAAGTTGAATTTACTATCTCAACTCAGTGGGATACTCAATCATGAAATTGCCAGTCAAGTCATTAAATAGAAGGCTACACAGGTCTAAAATCATTGATACATAATTCATTCATAACTGAAAAATTATGATGCATTTATAAGACAAAGTGTCTGTCACATTTTTAAAGATCTTATTTTCCCTTTACAATAATACATTAATAATGACTGCTCCTTTTTTTGCTTTTAGCCTGATTATTCGTGACTAATGAACAGTACTTGGAAGTCTGTCTATTAAAAACTTATACAGTACTAGAAAAGATTAGTAAAAGAGACTTCTGTAGCTAAACCTACCATATATTTACCATTTTTCTTATAACTTAGGTCTGAAACATGTTGTTTGCTATAACTTCAAAGTAGAATAATAGTTTGATTTCCTGAAAGAATCAGTGATGCCAGCTGAGGATTATATATCCTAGGAAGCATTGCCGAAAGCCTCTGTGTTGCTTTGCCTGTTACAGGAATGTTATGAATATGTTAGCACTGCCATGATCTGTGTACATTATACCCATTATTGATAACAGTACAATGTACAACCAAGATGTTTTGTGTCCTAGTTTATAATTTCTTACTTTTGCATATCTTTTGTTTGAAGAGACTGGGAGTTTTCTATCACAGCTCCTTGAAAATAACAAGAAGTTGCTTCACACCTTGAGCCCATTTTCATTCCCTTGTGACCTCTGCAGCAAAATCAAAAAGACCAGAAAAAGTATAATGCTATGTTTTCATTATATTGATTGACTTTACTAATATGAGTTTTAGATTTTATTGGTCTAAAGTTCAAATTTAATAATGTAATCTAAGTTGCCTTTGTCAAATGCTCCCCCCCACAAAAAAAAAGAACAATAAAAAGATGTCGCGAGGTAGAAATTATAATACATGCAAACGAAATAGTAAGAGTTCAAAATAGAATGTAGTTTTGTTGTTAGTGTTTTTCCTATCAGAGCAGACAGCCTTTTTAGAACATTCTAATAATATTATATGGCATTTCTCTATACGGGTCTTCATTTTTGTATCAAAAACTTTCTCATCATGTACTCTAGTGAGAAGTTCTGTGTTTTTACTGGTGAAACATTTTCAACAATCACCACAGAGAGATACAAAATTTTACTCTCTATGCCTTATAATTTTTTTTGTCCTCTAATATGATTATCACTCACACCAAAACTGAGAGTCCTCTTTGTTGACTGTTTTAGAGCAAATATTTTTACCATTCTGCTCCTGTATGTTCTAGAAAACATATGATTACAGATATCTTTCCATTGTTTTTTAATATCAGTGAATGGCTAGTAATTACTCTTTTATCCAAAATAGAATTTACCCCTAATGCCAATGATGTTGAATGTTTTAACAGTAGCTCTTGTGGAAAATACCAGTCTTTAATAATCAAAAACTGAACTGTAAACATTTTCCCTAGAATGTTTCCCACTTGATATCACTTGAACTCTGAGGGTCAACTCCTTTCATATGATTTTTTCCTGTACATTTGATGTTTCTTACATTGTCCCATTCTTTGCTGATGCATTCATCTCTAACATAAAATGAGGGATTTAGCCACCATGTTCCTCAAGTTCAAAAAATAACCAGTGACAATAAATTGACTTTTCTTGAGGCAACTGTGAAAGAATGCATGTATTTTTTCCTCTTGACTCGAGCACTCCCCTTAGCAATATCGGTTCAACATTTGTCAACCATCAGGGTTACAGCCATTGCTATGCGGGATCATACAGGAGGTTGTCTGAATAAGGAGCCTATTCTTCAAATAATACAGAAGAGAATGCAGACAGATCTCGGGGAAGCGATGAAGGGTAATATGTTTTCCTCTCATGTTCAGCTGCGGCTTCAGGGCAAATATCTTTTCACTGTCTCTGGTCCTGCAGCCATTGAATCCTGTGATGAAAGCAACATAAAATAGGTTTCCTGTTGCTCTTCCTGTTTAGAGCAAGCCAAAGCAGATATACCTGATAGAAACCAAAACAGTAAAGCAGCTTTCTGACTGGCCTCACACCTCTGAGACGATTTATTTTTGCCTCTTTTGAGTCATATCCTGAACTGGGGTTCTTTAGAGTCTTGGGTTTCATTAATCTGTAGATTCCTTTTAGGGAAACAAGCCCTGAGCTAAGAACTTTGCTACGTAGAATATTTGATGAAAGAAAATAGAAATCTAAGCCTAGCAATGTCATGTCCTTTATTCAGCAGAGTTCATTTATCATTCACGATGCGTTAGAATTAAAATGTAGATAAATTTCCCCCACTAAAGCCAGCCTTCAGGAGGAAAAAAATCAAATGAACTCCCTACTAATTTTTTTGCTCTATTATCTTATTAATGGTGATTTGTAGAGAATTGCAGAGAAACATTCATACTTAAGGGCAGCATTTCTTAATTGGTAGTGTGAGAAATTAAGATACAGTAGCTCTAAGTGTTTTTGCCTTTCTGTAATTTAAAACATTACATCTGGATTTTAACTCTTGGCAAAAACTGTGTAGAGAATGTAATGTTTATTTACATGAAAAAATGTATTTTGTGATAGATATGCTTATGCTACAGGGCATGTCATTCAGAAGTTGGCTTATGATCTACAGTTTTTCTTGTGATTTGTGCCAGACCAGAGAGAGCTATTTGGCCCTCACATATTCTGGATAGACCACTTCACCTAGAAGCCTGCACTGTATTTTACAAGAGCCATGCGATACAATGGTCAGAAGGCCTGTGCTCCAGTTACAGCTCTTCCTTTCAGAGCCTCCTGTCAGAAAGCACTCACTGACTCTTAGTTCTTATCTAGGGCAATAAGACAAAGGGGAAAAAAACAACAACAACCATCGGTTTTATAAATGCTATTGTTTGATCAACAGCCAAATGAATGGTGAACATCTTTGAAGTCTGAAGTTCGTTGTCAGGGACACACTACCTCACCATCACCTGCCTATCCTTCAAAGCTTCTGCACTGAGTTATCCACCCTCCCCCAGGCAGGAATGTGTGGGCTGCTTTAAAGAGAAAGGCATTTTGCATTTCCTCCCCCAATGCAAGTGACCAAATGTCAATCCTCCTCCACCGCTGCTTTCCTTTGCTTATTTTAGCTTTCTCTCTGAGTGCACTGGGACATTCCAGTGAATTCCATTCCCCTGCAGCCAGTGTTCTGCCTCCTTAGTGGTCCATTACCCTCTGAACTTTGCACTTGCATAACTCAGCCTTGTGAATGGAAGTTCACAGCCCATTTCTGGTACCCAATAGGGCAAGGGAAAGTGTATATGCAATGAAATAGCCACAGGTGCCCTCCAGTGAGGGATGGCAACCACGTGCTAAAGGGGTCTGTGTTTCCTTCTTCCCCTTCTGCTCACACTACTAACAGAGGGAATTAATTGCAGAGGAAACTCTTAAGAATTGCACAGGAGAGCTTAGGTTAGAAACACTTTGGCCCATCATTTTTGGGATTGAAAGTCTGTACTCTCTCAGACATACGCATTTATTACATAAATGTTTGCACAACTAAATAGTAATTTTTTCAAGAAGGGGGAGCTTGACCTGCAATTCCCACAGTTGTTTGCTACTTACAGTAAGACAATGCATAGCAGAAAACTAGCAAAAAAGCTACCACCCTAAATTATCTTACCACATGAGGATGTAAATTAGGTGACATGTCTTCAAACTGTTTGTGCATGCTTGCCTAAGGTCTTACAGGAAATAGTTGTAAATGCATGAATAAAGCGATCCAACCTATATATGTATTTATAACATATATATAGGGCTCCATGAATACATGCAGTCATACATGCAGAATTTGTAAGTAAACTGAAAACCCACAAAGTTTACTGATTCTAATATTTATCTTGAACTAATGAATTGTGTGATCTTTGTGTGATACTACGTAATGTAGGCTACTTTTCTGGTCATAATATGAACATCAAATCTAAACATGTGATTTTATTTGGATTTAAAGAAGTTTTCAAATCTTGGGATGAAATGCCGTAAGTATTTCAATCCCTTTAGAATTTGTCACTTCAGACTACTTGGCTATGAGTCTTTTATTTTTCTTTGAGAAAAAGAAGAGGAGGGGAATGAAATACCTTTATTACTTCTTTATGTATGTCCACTAGGGTTTCTTTTTAACTGAGTTTGTAATGTCACTTTCCATTCACTCCAGCAATATATATGGTGAAAAATACTACATGTAATTTCATTTCATAAATGCCTCTAGCTGCGTTGTCAACTATTGATTAAAACCAGTCATGTGATACAGAAGTCCCCCAAACATTTGTACTTTCAATCCCCTCTATCACTCAGTTATATCAAAACTGCAGTAGAATGCCTAATTCTAGGGCACCTGGGTGGTTCAGCGGTTGAGCATCTGCCTTTGGCTCAGGGCGTGATCCCGGGGTCTTGGGATGGAGTCCCACATCAGGCTCCCCGCAGAGAGCCTGCTTCTCCCTCTGCCTATGTCTCTACCTCTCTCTGTGTGTGGCTCTCATGAATAAATAAAATCTTAAAAAAAAAAAGAAGAAGAATGCCTAATTCTGTAAAATATATATTAAGACATACCGTATTAGCTGTCATGTACTAAGTGCTTTCTTCTTACCCCATGCCCTGTGCTGGTACTTTATACTTATCACTGAGTCTCTTAAACTCTGCAAAATGCTTATAATTACCCTTGCTTGCGTCAGTGCTGCTCCTCATCCTATTACCCTCTGCCATATTCCACAGCAGATCCTTGACAATGTCTAAATCAGGAGCCGAAATTTGGCTCCCATTTGTATTAGTTTGTCTTTGATTGGATTTGAATGTCTTTGACGAAGGAATGGGGGGACTTGTGAAATCACACTGGGGTGTGTAATGCCCCACACTCTGTTTGATGGTATTCAAGTTCCAGCAATTATTTTTGTCATGAGTTGCATAAAAAAAAAAAGATAAAAAATCTGGGAACCCAGTTCCCAGATCCTGCTTTCTAATGCTCTTCTCCAATAAAAGGAACTAGGACTCCTTGCAGAGATGGCTGATTCTACAGCTACAGGGAATATACAAGATGAACCTGAGGTTTCTTGTAGTGCTAGAAAATGAAGAAGTGCCCCCAAATCAAAAGAACGGGAGCATGTCAAAGGGACACAGGAGCCAATTGAAAGGCACCCAACAGCTACACCTGAAACCATTTGAGCAACATAATACATAATACATAAATAATGTATTACTGCAAAAAGTATAAAATAAGTACCCGTGAGTTCATACTGATATAAATACTTGAATAAATAACTTAATGGGGGGGGGACAAATCTCCTGCACAGAAGAATGCTAAATAATTTGTACCCCTATAAAAGGGAGAGCTTGACTCTCCCTAACCTGAACCCCAACTCTCTCCCTTATGTGTGGGCTGCCCTTAGTGATCCCCTCCTCAAGACAAAGGAGAAAAATAAATCACAGTGGGAAAAGCTGAAAAACTACCTCAGCCAGGTGACTGTGGTTAGCATCATCAGTGAGTCATGTTGGTAGCATGTACTCCTGATACGATGTGATGAAGTGAGGAGAATGACAAAAATACAGTCCTCCAAACCTGTAACTCTAGTCTTACCATAAAAAAAATTATAAAAAATTTGGGGGCTAGTGTGTCTATCAATTATATATCAGGAGATTATGCATATAAGATTGTGTGTGTTAGATTTCATGTATGTGTGTGTATATCCCTGTGTATAATATGTACAACATATATAAAGAGTTTTATTTTGAGGAATTGGCTCCTATGATTATGGGTACTGACAAATCTGAAACCTTCAGGGCAGGCTGGAGAATTTGAAACTTGGACAAGAAATGATACTGTGGTCTTGAAACAGAGTTCTTTTCTGGGAAATCTCAGTTTTTGCTCTTAAGGTCATCAACTGATTGGATGAGGCCCCACCCACATAATCAAGTAATCTTTACTTAAAGTCGACCCTGAAGATGTTGAACATTTTATTAACAAAAATGACCAGGTGTCATAATTTAGCCAAGTTGATTTAATATAAGAGTAATCATCATAGAGATATCTCCCCAGGTAAGGAATGCCAAACAGGGTAGGTCTAAGAAACTCTCACAGTCCAGAGTTGGTTAAAGAAGTGTGATATCCAAAATGGGATTCTGAAGCAAAAGAAACATTGGGGAAAAAACTAGTGAAATTCAAATAAGATGTAGCTTAGTTAATAGTGTATAATAAAATTATGTAAAAGAAGACAGATGCCTAAACAGACATGTCTTCTTTTACATAATTTTTATACACTATTATAAATTCTTATATAAATTCTTCTTTATAGTGGAAAGGTAGTGTTACAACAGATCACATCCAGTGTTCCCTGGGAGACAAACCAACACTGACAACACTGACAAGCGTAGGAGCCTAAAAACATGACTCTGAGGTGACAGAAATAGTGTTGGCCAATTGTCTTTTCACCATCTTCTTTCCTGACCAACAGATAAAGCAAAAGTCTAAAATCATGACGACGTGGAAGTAAATGTCTAAAACTTACGTCTTGTTGGTTGTTATTGGATTATTTCCTCTGAGACATTCTACTTTTTATATGGGTCATGCCCTCCAAGGGCACAAATAAAACATTATGAAACCAATACTCAGGATTCTTGGTAAAATGTCTTTCAGAAATAACTTGTTAGCAATGCTATAGGGAAAATCATTCATTTAGCTGGTTGGACATATAGCTTTCAACCATCTCTCTTAGAACAATATTTCATGTTAAGAAATAAAATGCTTATGAATGTCCTCCAAAAATTAAGAGCTTACTACAATCCTCAGGCTGGACAAAGTTAGGCTGAAATTACACATAAATCCTAAAAATCACTAGACAAATGAAAGTTTACTTTTCACTCATATCACATTTCAGTGCAGGACAGGTAACCCTCCATCTTGTAGCTATGCTATCTGGAATATGTGGCCTCCAGAGTCATAATAAAAGAAGAGAAAACTGAAGAATTGCAAAAACAAGACCAGGTTTGGAAATAGTTTGTGCTCCTTTTGTCCCACCTTGTTAGAATTGAGTTACGTTGTCCTGACCTAACTGCTGAGGAGGCTGGATCTTTCTGTGTCCAGGAAGGGGAAACAGTGTAATAAAAACATAGCATTGCATCTGCCAGAATTGTCAACTAAGTTTGGAAAATCTTACGTGCTTAGTTCTCCCTTACAGGTTTATAATGCAAATTAAATATTAAATACCCTGTGAATTTCTATAGTAAGGAAACTAGTTTAACATTGTTTCCCAAACTTTTTTTTAACATTGTTTAGCTCGGTTCTTATCCTCAAGGAACATCAATAAATATCTTGAAAAAAAGCACTATGTTTGCTTAAGCCCCATTTGGATGCACTAACTTGAAGATACATAGCTCTCCTTTTTCTGTGCTTCAATGTACAACAATTCTTCTCAAAATCTGTGTGTGTGTGTGTGTGTGTGTGTGTGTTCACTTCACTTCCAAGTCAGCTTATCTAGGAGTCAATGTTACCATCAAAATCTTTTCTTGATCTCATAATTTAACCACTAGTGGACAATTTTATTTCCCTAGATTCAGAAATCTCCTGATTGGTAGGTATTTAATAGAATCCTCCAATACATCCTCTTATTGCACTTCACAGATACAATGTTGGTTTTGTGGCGGTGTTTTTTTTTTCCCCCCCAAATCGAAGGTTTGTAACAACCCTGAGTTGAGCAAATCTATCAGTGCAATTTTTCCAACGACAATTGCTTAATTCATGTCTGTAGCATTTTGGTACTTTTCACAATATTTCAAACTTTTTCATTATCATATTTGTGATGGTAATCTGTCATCAGTGGTCTTTGATGTTACTGCTGTAATTGTTTGGGGATGCCAAACAATTGTTCGGAGATGCACCCCGAAAAGATGGTGAATTTAATAACTGTTGTATGTGTTCTGACTGTTCCACTGACCTGCTGTTTCTCCGTTTCTCTTATTCTCCTTGGACCTCCCTATTCACTGAGACACAATTATACTGAAATTAGGCCAATTAATAACCCCACAATGGCTTCTAAGTGTTCAAGTGAAAGGAAGAGTCACATATCTCTCTAAGTCAAAAGCTAAAAATGACTAAGTTTAGTAAGGAAGCATATTGAAAGCTGAGATGGTCTAAAAGGTAAGCCTTGTGCACCAATTAGCCAAGTTGTGAATGCAGAGAAAAACTTCTAAAAGGAAATTAAAAGTGCTACTCCAAGGAACACATGAATGATAGATAAGAAAGCAAAAGAGCAATATTGCTAATAGGGAGAGTTTTTGTGGTCTGGGTGGAAGATCATATCAGCCACAACATTTCCTTAAAGTCTAATCCAGAGCAAAGACCTAACTTTCTTGGAAGTGGCAGCAAGTTATCCAGAACATAAAGTGAAGATCATTATTGCAGGTGATTACACTAAACAACAGATTTTCAATGTAGATGGGACAGTCTTTTCTCACATACCTAGAGAAAAGTCAATGCCTGGTTTCAAAGCCTCAGAGGATAGGCTGACTTTCTTATCTGGGGGCTAAATGAAGCTGGTGACTTGAAGTTGAAGCCAGTGTTCATTTACCATCCTCCAAATCCTAGGACCCTTAAGAATTATGTTGAATCTGGGAATCCCTGGGTGGCTCAGTGGTTTAGCGCCTGCCTTCGGCCCAGGGCCTGGTCCTGGAGTCCTGGGATCGAGTCCCGCATCAGGCTCCTTGCATGGAGCCTGCTTCTCCCTCTGCCTGTGTCTCTGCCTCTCTCTCTCTCTCTCTCTCTCTCTCTGTCTCTCATGAATAAATAAATAAAATCCTTAAAAAAGAAAGAATTATACTAAATCTATTCTATCTGTGCTCTATAAATGGAACAGAAAGCCTGGATGACAGCACATCTCTTTACAACATGTTTTACTGAATGTTTTTAGCCTACTGCTGAGACCTACTGCTAAGAAGAAATGATACCATTCAAAATATAACTGTTCATTGACAATGCACCCAGTCACCCAAGACCTCTGATGGAGATGTATGAGATTAATATTGTTTTCATGGCTGGGAGTACAGCATCCATTCTGCAGCCCACAGATCAAGGAGTAATTTCAACTTATGAGTCTTACTATGTGAGAAGTGCATTTTTTAAAGCTATGGCTGGCCTAGGAAGTGATTCTTCTGATGGGTCTGGTCAAAGTCAGTTGAAAACATCCTGGAAAGGATTCACTATTCTAGATGTCATTAAGAGCATTCCTGACTCATAGGAAGAGGTCAAAATATCAACATGAACAGAAGTTTGGAAAAAGTTGATTCCAACCTTATGGATGACTGAGGGATTCAAGCCTTCAGTGTGGGAAGTAACTGCAGATGTGGTAGAAACAGCAGGAGAAGCAAAATTAGAAGTAGAGCTCCAAGATGTGACTGCATTGCTGCAATCTCAGGATAAAACTTTAACAGATGAGGAGTTGACTCTGATGGATGAGCAGAGTGGTTTCTTCAGATGGAATCTACTCCCAGTAAAGATGCTGTGAAGATTGTTGAAATGACGACAAAAGGTTTGGAATAGCATATAAACTTTGTTGATAAAGGAGCAGCCAAGCGTGAAAGGATTGACCAATTTTGAAGAAGTTCTATAGGTAAAATCATCAAACAGCATTGCATGCTACAGAGAAATCATTTGTGAAAGGAAAAGTCAATTGATGTGACATTCTTGACTGTTGTCTTATTTTAAGAAATTGCCACAGCCATGTCAACATTCAGCAGCCACCACCTTGATCAGTCAGCAGCCATCATCTTTGAGGCAAGACCTTCCACCACAAAAAGATGACAACTCATTGAAAGCTCAGATGATAGCATTTTTTTTAGAAATAAAGTATTTTTAATTAAATTATGTACTTTTTTTTTTTAGAAAGAATGATACTGCACACTTAATGGACTACGGGATTATGTAAACATAGCTTTTACATACACTGGAAAGCCAAAAAATTAATTTGACTCACATTATTGAAATACTAGCTGTATTGCAATGGTCTGTGCCTGCACCTGTGATATCCCTAAGGTCTGCCTCTCCTGACCTCACAGTTCTGTGAAGCCAGTTTCCCCAGATTCTCAGAAATCTTAGAACCAGATTGATGGCTGACTTCTTCTAGAAAGAGAATAACATTTCATGGTATGCATGTCATTTAATTACCTAATTCCTGAATTGGTTTACTCTTAGTTTTCCTTTGCTCTGATTATTTTTACCTGTACATTTAAATTTCATTTTTATATCACTTATCATAGTATACATTTGTAAGCCACCTAAATCATTTTTGGGGTAAGGCAGTAAATAGATGATCTGTAGATAGATCATAGATTAGATAGACAGGTAGACAGATAAATAAATATTTTAAATATGGCTTTTGTTGTTCTGATTGCACAGTCTGTAGCTATGTGTTTCTGTATTTTGTGACTAGTTGCTGAGGAACCACTTAGAGTTAATGAGAAGTATAGGAGCTTCCCTTGATATTTCATTAGTCTAAAACTTGGATTTTCTAGATTCATGAAGATTTCTATGCAGTACTGTGGCAGCAGAATGTTAAATCTAATTATGATGTGTGAAACATATTAAAATATATGTGAAAAAATGAATTTTCCTTGTGTGACAAAAATAATAAATTATTTTGTGTACTTTATCAAACTTCATACACACACACACACACCTCTTAAAATGTATTATAGTAGAAATATGAAGGTAATGTAAAAAGTTAGGATAAACTCAATATTGGACAAAACTAAAAATTAAATGGGTAAAATAATATATGCTTATTGACAGGCAGTTACAGAAATGAAGTTAGTAATATTCAGCTTTAGTTTCTGTCTTTTGAAGGAGCATTCCCAAATAAAAATCATTCTTGTCCCCCTTGGCCAGTTATTTCTGGTACTGCTCAGAGTCCTAGCATGATGTGGGCCCCTTCTTGACATTCTGGCTGGCTAGCCAAATGTCAGTTTAAAAAAAGATAAGGTTGTTATTCATTCATTATTATTCAACCATGTATTGAGATACTGGGCCAGGTGCTAGGAATGTAAAGATAAATAAGTAATAGAATTTCACAAATTAGTATGCTGACTGTAGTCTCAAAGGAGCAAATAGATTGTCGTTGTGGCAGAGTCTACAGGTTTTCTATCCAATGTCCATTCTTCTGTCTTCCATAATAATAGAATCATTATTCAGGTGCCAAAAGACTTCACTTCCCAGGCATGTGACTAACTTCCAAGCAAAAACAAGAAGCTGGGTAGAACTTTCAGGAAGACTTCTTAAGATGGAAAATAGAAAATTAGGGTATTTCCTAATAACAACCTCTACCTTCTCCCTCCAGCTCCTTGGTGTGTAGACAAAATGACTGGAGGTCTACATCCCTCTTAGTTCATGAGACACCTTTACATGCTAGATGATAGAAGAGAAAGAAGATGCTAGATTCTTGATGATTATACAGCCGTGGGCCACCTTTACTCCGGATTTCTTTCTTTCTTTTTTTTTTTTTTTTTTTTGAAAAGAAAAATAAGCCCTTACATATTTACTCATATATTTAAGATTTTCTGTTACATGCAGCTAAACACATAAATGATTCACTTCTAGTGAAACAAAATGATCTAACTGATGAAAAAAAATCAAGAGTTAGGTCTTGTGTGTATAAGATTCCAGTAAGTAGGTGAATAAGGCTGTCAATACACAGAGAGAAGGTGTATTAGTATATTAGAAGTAGGAAGTTACATTGAGCATTCTCTAACACATTAATTCATTCAACATGACTTACTAGTTCAGAGTCTATGAAGAAAAAGATAAAGAAGAACGGAGGAATGATAAGTTAGAACCGGTTTCTAAATGGCCTTCAATGCGTAAGCTAAGAAGATTGGTTTCTGTTTTACTTATGAAATGGTCATTAGAATTATTTACAAAATAAGAAAAAGTAATATTTAGAGCTGAATAGACCTTAAAATTGGCTACTCTAGTGTTTTTTAAAATGTGCTATGGGGGACACCCATTTTTATGTTTGTAATTCCACATGGTGCTTTTTTGAAGAGACTATTACAAGGCTAAAAGAATGTGAAATCTACCAACCAAACCCTTCGTTCTACTTTTGGAAAATTTTGACTCAGAGGAGCCTTTTGCCCATGATCCCACTGCAAGTTAGGACTTAACCACACGTGTACAGAACATTAGCCACACTCCCCATTATGTTAAGGTATTCAGAGAGCTGAGCCTCGGGAAGATGCTCTGAAGTATACTTTGCAGGGGAAAAATGTTGGTGGCTGGGAAACTGGCTACTGAAGAGAACCAGTGAAGGAAACTGAGCTTGTACTGTAACTTTGCGAACTGGAGCCTCGATTTTTCAGTCCGATATTTGGACTCTTCAGTCCTGAGGCTATCAGACATGAAAGATTATTTCAAGCTAATTTCCTGATCATATTTTGACCTGTGACTCTAAAACCCCGAGAATTTTCTTTCTTAATCTTAGTATGCTTGGACATAGATATTGTCCCCACGGTCCTCATGCTCATCTGTATCATGTCATTGTTTTCCAAGAGGCACCTGGAGTCTCCTTATTTGCTTTCATTGGGCTTCACATTCTGATAACTACCAGTGATAATTTAAATAACTGTCTTTCACCGTATCTTATGGACTACCATCTCATTTTCCACTAATGATGGAGTCACTATTACCTTCAATTCTCACTATGCAAGATAACTAATACAGAGACTCATCTTTTGGTGACTCTTTACCTAGGATATTCTTCTGATGCCAAATATTGAATCAGTCAGAGGCAGTCAGGAAAACAGACATCACTACAGGCATTAAAAATACAGGGGATCCCTGGGTGCCTTAGTGGTTTAGCGCCTGCCTTTGGCCCAGGGCGCGATCCTGGAGTCCCGGGATCGAGTCCCACGTCTGGCTCCTGGCATGGAGCCTGCTTCTCCCTCCTCCTGTGTCTCTGCCTCTCTCTCTCTCTCTATGTCTATCATAAATAGTAAATAAATATATATTTTTAAAAAAATACAAAGCGATTTATTTTAAGAACATGAAAGGACTGGTAAAGCAAAGGTAAGAAAGACTACTTCTGGCTTTCAGAAACTCCAGAAATACAAGACTTACAGAAAAGCCACTACTAATAAACTTGGGCTGTCTGCAACACCAAAGCCGGTGACTCTCAGGAGGATGCCCAGATATTGCTAGAAGCTGCTGTTGATTATTGCAGCTGCCTATAGCACTGAAGTAGGTAATTCTCAGGAGAATGCCTAGAAGCCCCTGGCAAACGTCCCCTTGTGCCATCTGTTGCTGCCCTTCTGTGAGAAGAGTAAGGAAGTTCCTGAGCAAAAATACCAAAATACAGGACAGGACACATGCAAAAACTATTGGAACCTAATCGACAGTGTCTGCAGTTCTTGTTTTGCGTACTAATAAGAAATCATAAAGATGACTGTACACGCTGAAACTATGCAAAAGGACCTCCTAATCCAGAAAGAAAAAATTATCACTGTTATACAGCCTTTCGAAATGTTCATCAAAGCATTAAAACTTCTCTTACTCTAGATTATAAATGTAAAGGGAAGTGGAAAAAATAGCAAAATTAATACTTATTTAGTACACAGTAATTTTGAACATTTGAAACATTGAAGATGAGTGTGTTTGACTTTTCTCTGTAAAACATTTGATGAGTAGTTTGAACAGGGCTTGCCTTTGTGTCATGTAATGTGCTGTATGGCAAAAACACCTTTTCTATGCCTGGGTGAATTGTACCCCTTTCTAGGTTTACATCAGCTTCCAACATTTTATGCTTTGAACTTTCGGTGCCATGAAATATCTGAAAATTCCTTGAATGTAGGTTTTGTTGTTGTTGTTGTTGTTTTGCCAGCATCACTTCCTCTGGAACACCTTTATCCTTTTCATCACAACCACTTGCCTCATTTATGTCAGTAAGCCACCTGTAGTAGACTAGTGAGTATCTGGCTACATATCCAGAGTCTCTCGAATGTCGGTGGTGGCAACTTTCCCACAGTCAGCAATGTTTTTCTATAACATCATTTGCATTTGATTCTAATTTTCCTTCCGTCATTATCACTTACCTTTTCTTTACTGTACTTTCACCATTGTTGGCCAATTCCCTTTTCCAACTCTTCATTTCTGTAAAATAGCCCATAGATTTGTCATGAAAGACAGAAGTCAACACAACTACATGTGATTTGGGCATGAATGGAAAACCAGACGTACAGTGACCAATAATCAACATACTTTGAAAGAAGTGTTGTTACTGGCCACTAGCCATGATGCCAAGCCGTTACTTACTTAATGATGAAGAGCTATCAGAAAGTTCAGACTTTATGCAATTACACAGTAAATATACCATGGTAACTGAAATTTGAACCTTATTTAGAACTGGTATTATTTAGCTAAAACATAATGACCCAAATTCTTATATATTGGAACCTTGCAAAGGGAAGATTACCTGGCTTGGTGATCAACTGGGGTCCTGTAATGATGTGGGGAGTAACCGTTGAAAAGAAAAAAAACATCAATGGCGACTTCAAAAATGTAAAGAGGAAAAATGTTGACACAACTACATAGAAACAAATGGTAGAGAAGTTAAGGAAAAAATGAGAATATTGATTTTGAAATCCCTAAGTTTTAGATCCTGAAGAATAATCCATGTGGAAGTAGCCAGCAGGCTATTAAAATTTCAATTCATATTTCAGGAGATTTAGGAACCAGAGATATAAATTTGAATGCCATCCATAAAGAGATGGTAAATGAAGTTAGGAGATTAAATTGCTGAACGCAGACCTTTCCAAGATCTGACACATATCTGGTATGTAAAAAATAACAAACCAAGAGAATGGAAGATAGTAGCATTCTAACAGACAATATGGATCCAGAAAAGGTAAAATCATGTCACAAAGGAAAGTAAGTATTTAGAACAGAAGTAACAGCAACAATGACGAAAGGTAGGCAACAGTAAGAACTGAAGCAAGACAAGTTCTAAGTAAAAACCCATTATTAGATCTCCCATTTAGAATGTCCATGGTGATTCTTTAAGAGAAAACCAGCAATAAAAAGCTAGGAGTAGGAGGAGAAAGAGACTGGAAAAAAATGAGAGATGAGCAGTAGATGTTGATGACCAGCAAATGTGGGTTATACTTTTGAGACATTGGTTAGAAAAAGAAAGGAGAGTTTGGTAATGCACCTGGACAAGAAAGCATAGTCTCTTTTCTTAGGAGAGGAGAGGATACATTTTACTACAGAGAAGGAGCCAGTGGAAAGAGAAAAATTGAAGATATAGGTTCAGAAGAAGTGGAGATGTCTGGAGTCGAGAACAGATTGAGTATGACTTGGACCTGAGTAAGGGTAATGTTTCTTGAGAGAGAAAAAAGGAGATATCAAGTAAGATTCTTAGGTGAAAAAGAAGGAAACAGGTGGAGCTCCTCTCTTCACCTTGAAAAGTAATAGTGCGGTGTCTAGTTGAGAACTTGTGGAGAGCTGAGAATGGTTTATAATACTCATTATAGGAGCTGGTAAAACATAGCCAAAGGGGTTGTTCAATATTACTTTAACCTTATCTCATAGGTCAGATCACATGACTTTGACCCACAGATAAGCTGAATTTTTATGATTTTTTTTTTAATTTCAGTTCTTAGCTACCTGAAAGTTGAATTGAAAAAAAAAGGAACAATAGTATTCCTAGAGGGATAGTGATATAGCAGGAAGTTAAGTGAGAAAGTGATCTTTTAGTGTTAGGAAACATTTTTAAAACGATGTCTGAATGAGAAGTGTAAAGCCGGTGTGAAAGAACTGAGAATGTATGTTGACTATAAGACAGGGTGATAGGGAATATCAAGTTTATTAAGGAGTGGCAAGCAATTGTTTGTTGAAAAAAAAGCATTTATCTTTACAGGTGTTCAGTGAATGTTCGCCAATGTCAAATACTTTATCTTCAAGTTCAAATACATAATAATATTCATACAACTCTAGGGTGCCTGCCTGTTCAAGCCCTGCATGTGTTTATCTCTTTTTCAGAAAATTATGTCAGACTATTGGATCTTCTGCTTTTTTCTTGGGAAGCTTTTTTCTTTATGAGATTCACTTCTGACATTATTCAATGTAACTTCATTTTAGTTTCTTTTCTATCAAATAGATTATTCCAGAGCTTTTTAAAAAAACTTACTATTGTGTGAAAAGAGAGATTTTGCCTTTTGTTTGTTCATTCATTTGTTTTTAAGAACACCTAATAGCTTTGTGTACATGAACTGGACGGAACAAGTTACAGGTTATCTTTCCTTCCACAGGACTATTTTCATTTGAGTATGGTGTTTGATGACCACAAACAAGGAAATGAGCCATATCTGTTTGTGTTGAGAGTTTGGTGTAGATGTGCGCACTTCAGTTTTAGCAGTGAATTTGCCATTCTTGCTTTGGAACCCTGTGGAAAAGAAAACTTTTGACTAAAAGAGAAAACCTAACTGGGATGAAGCTTTGAGCTTATGAGGATAAAGAGAGATTAATTCTTTTACATATAATGTCCTAAATGGAGGTTAATCAAAGAACTTAACTTACATACAACGTACATGTATTAAAGATAAAAATTGGAACCCTAATATATTCATGAAAGGTGTAAGTGAATTCACAATAGACCTGAGGACTCTGCATGATTGGCAAAGTTCTAACAGTAATTTTCTGGATTTAACTACTGTTCCCAAAAGGTGTTTGGCCTATGAATGAAGTTTGACAACAGCACACTTAGAGGACAGGGGGAGAAGAAAAGTTGCATGAACTGAGACAGCCAACCAAGAGACTGAGCATGAACAAGAAATGGCTGAGAAATAAATCTACACATGAATATGTGCATGCAACATATTTATATTTTTTATTTATATTTATTGGCACTGGGATGCATAGCAGTTCACAATTATCAAAAGATTGGATAAAAAATGCTTTTATGTGGCATTTGCTAGTGATGTACTGAGTCAAGCCACAAGGAAAGAATACTCACTATACAATGCTTTTGAAACCCCCAAAAAAGTACCTTTAAACCTTTGACAATGAACTGGTGAAGGGGTCTCAGGAAGACAATAATTTGGTAGCTATGAAGGGATGAAGGTATCTCAATTTCTCTGTACAGCCCTAGATTAATTTCCAATATGCCTCTACTTCCAGAATGATCTTTGCTCCTGCTAACCTGTGCATGTTCAGCAGTCCCATCAGTCTTCTGACTTCAATCTTCCTCTTGTGCCATAGTCTGCTTGCTCAAAACCCACTCTGAATTTCCTTAAAGAAAATAATGTATGAAGAGCATCTAGCATATGGGATGTAGTGGTTTTCAATACAACAGCTGAAATGAATTTGATTTCTTAACTCACCAATTACCCTGAACTCATGGTGTTTAACATTTCCTAGTGACGTCTGTTAATTTAAGTATAATAGTTCATTGCTATGAGCATTTCATGTATTTGTGTCTTGTTTCCTTACCTATATTACAGCTCTTTCCCAACTTATAATGGGGTTATGTCCTGATAAACCCATTGTAAAGTGAAAATATCGTAAGTCAAAAATACATTTAATACTCCTAGCCCACCCAAGATCATAGCTTAGCCTCACCTACCTTACATGTGCTCAGAACACCTACATTAACCTACGTTTGGGCAAAATCATCTAACATAAAGCCTGCTTCATAATAAAGTGTTCAATATCTCATGTAATATATTGAATACTATACTGAAAGTGAAAAACAGAATGGTTGTATGGGTACAGTGTGGTTGTTAAGTGTATGGGTTGCTTACCCTCAGGATCCCATGGCTGGCTGGGAGCTGCAGCTAGATGCCACTGCCCAGAGTCATGATAGAGGAACAGATCACATATCACTAGCCTAGAAGATCAAAATTTTAAATTCAAAATAAGATTTCTACTGAATGTGTATTGTTTTCACACCATCGTAAAGTAGCAAGATTGTTAAGTTGAACCATTGTAAGTCAGGGACCCCTGTATTATGAAATCTTGAAATTCAATTCCTAATATTGAGATGCCTGCCTGCCTTCCTTCCTTCCTTCCTTTCTCAACTCACAATGCAACGTATTGCACACAGTGACAGGAGAATATGCTCAATTTTTTGTGTGAACAAATAGTTTTTCCAATAGAAGAGAGAATTTTCACCTAACTGTCTTAAATTTTCTGTCAATATTTTGCCTACAAAAGGCTCGTGTAATGCAGGTCACTGACTCTGATATACTGAGACAATAATCTAATTTCCATTTTGCAGTGGTGCAAACTAGGAGGGCTGATTGGATTTAGCTCTTTCATTTTGCAGGTGAGGGAGCAAGAATGTTTACTCAGATGACTTTAATGTCCTAAAGACATTGGAGGAAAATAGTAGCAACAACCAAGACAAAAGTCACATAACATTTATGCAGGGTTGTTGTCTATCCTGAAATATATTGTTTTCTGACCTGAATGGAGAAATTTCATTTGTTTGGATTTTCTACAATATGAATTTGAGGCATAGGAATAATTTCATTACTTTTGAACCTGAGTCACTTTCACACTTAATTCTTCATAAAAATGTTTTCCGGGGTATGAAAAGAATTAGAATTTCTTATGTTTGGACTGTTTTACAGTAAAGAGGTGGAAAATAGAATTAACTGCAACGAAATGGTGTGTTATGCATCACTTTAAATTATTCATTTTTTTAATTTCTTTTATTGAGCTTGAGTTTTTCCTCGTGATTGACCTTCAGATGCTTCTGAATATCTTTCTGCCACAGAACTGAGTAGACCAGCATCTGGCCTTCCTAGGTTATGAAGTACAAATTAGATTGATTCTCTTGGGGCTTAAGGCTGAGGTCACAGGGTGTCTTTTAATGGAAACTTAAGAATTGAATAGTCAAAGCTTGCTCTTTGAAAGTTAATGTCCAGCTATAATCAAAGTCCATTTGTCTTTGGCCTCAATAATTTCAGTGGTGACTTTATTATGAGCTGACGTTAGCAGTATTTTGGGGCAAATTCTGATACAAAGAGGAACCGAGCAACGTAAAAAGTATTATACTAAGTAGTCAACAGTTGATGAAATTCTTTAAAAACTGTCAAGGTAGGGATCCCTGAGTGGCTCAGCAGTTTATTTAGTGCCTGCCTTTGGCCCAGGGCGTGATCCTGGAGTCCCGGGATCAAGTCCCATGTCGGGCTCCCTACATGGAGCCTGCTTCTCGCTCTGCCTGTGTCTCTGCCCCCACCCCCCCGTGTCTATCATGAATAAATAAAATCTTAAAAAAAAAAAAACTGTCAAGGTAATCATTCAAGAGATGTATTGAGTTTTTTTGTGGTGTACTGAAAGCACAGTGACAGCTGGGTGTGATTCACATAGACTACCAATATCATGTTCCTGGACACCCTGGCCTAGACAAGAAGTATATGACACTTTCCTTCAAATAGCTCAAAATCAATTTGGAGATACAAAATAAGAGAATGGTTATATGTATAAAAGTAAGAGAAGGGAGGAGTTATAATAGGCTGGAATATTTTTTAAAGTTTTTTTCTTGAAACTGGGTTCTAATTTGGGCACAGAGTAGGGCAGAATTTGGACTCATCTATGAGAAAAGCAAGGTCAAGTGAAGCAAATGAAGCAACACCAGCAAAGACACAAATGTGAGCATGAACATTGTATGTCAGAGGACGGAGGGAGCATCAGCCTGCATAGAATAGACCATGCTTGTGGGGAGTTTGGGGGGAATAATGCTGAAGACATCCACTTGCAAAGGACTTAAAAAAACTAAATACCGTACTCGGTGGAGAATCAATATTGTGTGTGTGTTTGAGCAGGGAAGTGAGTTAGTGACATCACCCTCCTGCAAAGGTTAATCAGATTGATGCATTAAAATGATTGAAAAGGGAGAGAGGTGACAGTTGGAAAAAACAGTTACAGGTTTCCAACTCTGAATGACTGCTGAGAAAAAGGACTGAGAGGAATGTATAAATGTAAGAGAGTTTCAGGAAAAAAAAACAATTGAGTGTTATGACTTAGTTGAAGAGAATGGAAGTGAAAACACAGTCAGCAATATGCCAACCTTACAAATGACCAAATATCTCTAATGAGTAATAAAATGTTCGGTGTGTTTACCTAGCTCTGCCACCTTGACTGTTCAATGAATTTATTCATTAAAAAGTAATGTATCAATGTCAACCCAGTCTGTAGGAGGCTAGCGAATAACAGGAAAGTGGCCTCACCTGATACTGCTCGCAGCCGAGGGAATGCGTACCCACTATGTTTTACAGAAGCCCCTTCGAGACTGCCAAAGAGGGATCAAATCTTTTTTTTTCACTATGATAGAAAGCATTACAATTACCCAACATTTATTCTCCTACCCTTGTACAGAAGGGATTCTTCTTCTTTTGAATTTCGTGCCACACTCTACCCCTGTCATTCTTTGATTATCTATTACCCTTAAACATTTTTGAGATATTGATACCTTAATCATTGCTTCCTTTCTCCAAGATCTGACATGAAGAGCTACTATTCCTCCTCTGAAATTTTGAAATCCGGCATGTCTTGGTATAACCACAATATATCTTCATTCCATCTCTCTCATACCTTCACTCCTGATATCAATAATTTCCCAATGACAGCTGTTTTTGCCTTTACCAAAAATACTTAGTGACACACTTACACTCTCAACTCCCTTGCTGACCTTCCATGATACCAACAAAGCAAAACTCCACTCCTGAATTTGTGCCAAAATCTACCACCTCCTCTTACCTATTCGAGACTCAGTATAAGAATATTCACAATCTTTAATCTTAGTGAATTCTTCATATTCAAGAATACATCTAGAGAAGAAAATGACAAATATTTTCTATTTTTAATATCTCTGTCCACTCTCTGAAAAAACAACAAACTGCCAGTGACTGTTTCTCTAATCATAGTGAGCTCTGTGTGTACGCACCTTTGTGGGTATAGATGTGTGTGTTCCTTCCTAGGGAATAATATAGATCAAGTGAAAGCAGAATCAAATTGCTCACTTTATGCAAATCAACCCTCACACTCTGCACCCCCCTTCAATTTCCTCTAATCCTTTTACTTCTCAAATTTCTTCCCCTTGCATGTCCACTTTTGTGCAATGTCTGATCGTTTTACCCCTAGAATAAGTGTGCCTACAGGCTTTCCAGATTATGTGTGGCAGTATAGGCATTACAAAGGTACTTAGGTCTTGAAAACTGTTAAACAAAATTTCAGATAAAAATAATGATAGGTGTCAGTGTGTGTGTGTGTGTGCGTGTGTGTGTGTGGATTATTGATGCTTATAGCCAACCAAAATATACAGATAAGGAAGAAATTAGATTAAATGTAACACCATGTTTGCACGTCTCTACTATTCTGAGTATTACAATATTCTTTTACTTAAGAAAACCAGAGTCCCAACATGGTTCCTTGATTCTCTCATCAGAAGGGATTAACGTACAAGTTTTCTTGACCTGAAAAGTAACCTTTAGCTGACAAAGCATGTAAGGAAATGAAAAACAGCAGTGTTTCTACTCTTATCCATTTTTTACTGGTCTCTTCTGATGTAAAAATATTTCGGCCTTCAAAAAACTATTGTTTTATATCTGCATATGTTAAGGAAAGCTTTAAATAATTAAGGTGCTTTCCCGAGAAGTGAGCATACATATAAATTTAAAATTTAAGGCAAGCAATAAAGTATTCTCTTTGAATTAAAGAGAACTTGCTGAAATGATTCATTAAATCTTTAAAAATAATTCAAACTTCAAGAATATATACTAATGAATATTTCTTATCGAGCTTGCAAATTAACTTGAAAAAATCTACAAAAAATAGATACCAATATAAGAATGCTGATAAATCAGATTTATTATTTTATTATAAAATTTCATTAACACATGAAATTTATATGATTGTATACATTTTGAGTGTATAATTGGGAACTTCACAAAGCCAGTGATTTCACACAGGTAGATCTTCCATTTTTCTAAATGTACCCTCTAAATCCCCAAAGATATAAATTTGTTGCAACCAAGTATTATCAAAAGGAGCAGAGAATATAAAGATTGGAGACAGTTTTCTGAGAAATACCAAAACCTCATGCATTTACCACCTTGGACTTAGCTTGATGATGACTGTCCAAAAATTATATGGTTAATAATAAGCAGGAGTAGAGTTTTGAATTCAGGTTTGCCTGATTCTGAAAACTATACTCCTTTCACCTTAACAGATTTCTTCTTCTACTTTTCTGTGATTCTATGTGCATTTCAGAGGTATTTATTTGTAATCTCTTAAATAACCAGTACATGCTGATTTATGACAAAATACATTGGTGAGTCATGACATTTTGGGAAAGTAAATTGGCAGTATATAGCAGATATCTATTTAAGTAACTGAAGACAAAATTTCTGGAAACTGCCTACCTCAATAAATGGGAAGGGCTAGAATGTTGCTGGACACAATTAGAATTAGGTGCTTGCATCTTGCTAAAGAAAAAGACAAATTGTTCAATGAGACTGTTAAAGATGATAAGGAAGATGTTAGTCGAGGGCTTTCACTACGATAGAAATAAGGAAAATTGGGGCACCTGGGTGGCTCAGTCAGCTAAGCATTTAGCTATTGATTTTGGCTCAGGTCCTGGGGTCCTGGGATCGAGCCCCACATCAGGCTCCCCATTCAATAGGGAGTCTGCTTGGGATTCTCTTTCTGTGTCTCCTTCCCTCTGCCCCTCCCTCTTCTCTAAGAATAAATAAATCTTTAAAAACAAGATTTGTTTATTTATTGAGAGAGAAAGAGAGAGCATGAGTGGGAGGGGCAGTGGGAGAGGGAGAGGGATTCTCAAGCAGACTCTGCCCTGAGCTTGGAGCCCCACGCAGGGGATCCCAGGACCCTGAGATCATGACCTGACCTGAAACCAAAAATTGGATGCTTAACCAACTGTGCCCCCCAGGCACCCCTGCAAATAAATAAATCTTAATTAAAAGAAGAAAGAAAGAAGAAAGAAAGAAAGAAAGAAAGAAAGAAAGAAAGAAAGAAAGAAAGAAAGAAGAAAGAAGAAAGAAGAAAGAAAGAAAGAAAGAAAGAAAGAAAGAAAGAAAGAAAGAAAGAAAGAAAGAAAGAAGGAAGGAAGGAAGGAAGGAACGATTACAATGGGGTCTTGCAGTGGGAGAGATTGGCCTCAACTCCAAATACAGCATAGATAATTGAAAATTCATAGGAAAAGGAGCAAAGTGTGTATGGAAAATTGCTGAGACAAAACATCAAGAGTGAGGGAAGATTCTGGCTAAACCAACGTAAGAGGCGTCTTGGTGAAGGAAGGCCAGGGTGATCAGACATTTTCTGGGGAACGGTGAAGGATGAGGAACTCAATGAGATATCAAAGGTGATCAGATAAAGATAAGTAGAATTCTTGCTAAAATTAGATGAGGCAAAGATGATCATGGAAGCCCCAAAGTGGAGGCCTCATTGAAAAAGTTCAGGGAAAAAAAAAAAAAAAAAGAAAAAGTTCAGGGAGCCTGAGTAGAATTTGGTAGAGGAGAGAATCTTTGTCAATGCCTTCAGGGCACTTGTTTCACCACCCTCCCCTGACACCTACAAAACCTAGGTGCAAAGCTCTTGGGAAAATGTCCTAAGCAGGCTTGAACCACATGTCTATACCCTGGATGAATCACAATCTAGCCAGGGAGATAGGGAACTAGGACAGGCCGAACCTGGATCAGGTACTCATTTTTCAACCAGTCACTATTGCTGGGAAAGTACAAGCATGCAAACGACTAATAAACCTGCTCCCTTCAAAAAATTTTCCCAAGGAAGGAGATAGGGTACTGTTTTGGAAAAACAAGATACAAATGTATCTCACATGATCCAAAATGTTTCCTCATTTGCTTAAACAGACTCAACTGGGTTCCAGTCATTGTGACCAAAAAGACTTAAATTATTATTTTTTATTATGTATAATAAACCATACTAAAGAAAAAATCCAAAGAAAAGAGAAAGTGCTTTCATACACTGTCCATTTTAATATAACAGTCAATGTTTGTTACCACCTAAAATTCATTTTTCCCCCATCATTTTTGTAACCTGATTTTCATGTAGGTATTGACTCCTCTGCACTCAAGGTCATTTTCTGAAGGAAATGTCCTCGTGATCAGTTCAAGGACCCAGATTTGAAGTCAATCAGTGAAGAGCCTTCTGCTGGCCACAGGGCTCTGGTACCAGGATTTATGTAACTCATGACCATGAAATTGGAGGGAGTTTTCCTGGGAGTGACAGAAAAGAAGTCTACTGAGTTTTTACATGAGAGAGGTCGGGCTGGGGGAAGTTCACTGTTCTGCTTCCTATCTTGATCTGTGGATCTGTGGAGTCTGGTACTACTGGAGGCATTTTGTAAGCACTGAAGAAGCCAGTCCTGTGGCCGATGGCCCTGGAAGGGCACAGCTGAGAAGTCACAGAGAAATGAAATCAGCACCATTGTATTAAAAGCATGGAAGGTTTTCTTATTTTTGTATATACAACAATCTAAACAAATGCTTGTCCTTCAGATTTAAGTTATCTCTTGCCTTTCCTTGCATTGCTTATGTTACAAAACACCCTGAGACATGGAGCTTTAATTACAATATCATTGCAAACAACATAAATGACCAACCAAAGAGGAGGGGAAAATAAATGTTTAAATATTCACTCAAAGAAATATTTGGGTGACATTAAATGTTATGTCCATAAAGACTACAGACTACAGAGATGTATCCCACATCTACATAGGATACTTTTCAGGTGAAAAATAAATGATCTGTTCACATTTCATTACCAGAGCTATCAGGGGGCATCTGGCAGTCATATCAAAATTTTTATATTCTGGTATGAATGTGCTTAGGCCTCAGAGGCCTGACATCACTGGGAATGAGCTATCTCCTGGGAAGCTGACCCAGAATACTCAAGCTTTCTTCTTTTTGTTTTCTTTCTTTTTTTTTTAAATAAGCTAAGTATTTTTATAGGAATTTTTGTCTGAGGTGTTAAATACTTCCTGCCTTATTGGGGCAGGATGCACAATTTCATGTTTCCTTGGTGACTCAGAGCCCTTGACCTGTGCACCAATTGTACAGTGTGTAGTAAAGTAACTATTTGAGGAGACATTTGCATCCAGGTGCTCTGCCTTTTAAATTCTGTGGTTTTTTTGTTTTGTTTCGTTTTTTGTTTTTTGTTTTTTTAGAGGGAGTTGTATTTACTCTTTGTAATTATTTTGTTTTTTCACGGTTCCTCTGACTTGCCCCCTCCCTGTCAGGCTGTCACTTGTCATTTCTTGCTGCTCTTTGATGTCCCACCAATACAGTCATGCCCCCTTCTAATTTTCTGCTTTAACCTGTTCTAGATTAGAAAGTCAAATCAGCACGCCTTTTAGAACTGTGTCAAAAAAAAAAAAAAAAGTCAAGAGTTTTTAGGAAAGGATTTGTCTAATATTACCAAGTTCTGGAACAAAGACATTGAGTTATTTCATTTGGGCTATTTAAAGACGTCAGGACAGATGGGAGTCAGGAGAAACGATCTTACCATTTGCTAATTACAAAATAAAGAGCTCACTTGTGTGTGAAAGGGATTTTTCTGTTAAATCTCTTAAAATTGAAGGGATTGTTTTGAGTAATATTTGCACTGAATTAATTTGGATTTTGCCCTGAAGTAGGCTTGTTGCCAAACTGACATGTAAATTTCAGATCTGTGAGGAATCCTGAGCTAGAAGGCACATTAGTCACCATCTCATTTGATCCTTCAAACTCCTGAATGCACACTCAGTTGTCATGGGTTTCCGTTAGCTATTCCCAGCTCATGACGGAGCTGGTCTGTTAGCAGGGCCACTTTGTCCACAGCGTCCTGATCCCCCACACAAAAACATCGAGTAAAATGTTCCTTTCCTTTCACGAAAATTACACTTGGTTCAACCGAATGAATATTTCTGAAAGAAAAATGAACTATTGGCCTAAACACTGTTTAAATCTGAAATACTTTGAATGAACATCTTCGGATTGAGTTTGGCTTTCAATGGATAGTATTTAATATGACATCAATTTGAAACTCCAAGAAGACCATATGGAAATGATGACTAGAATATTTACTCAAAGCTTTAAATACAATTATTTTTACGGTTATCTTTAATGTATCTACTTTGTTTAATAGCAGCTTGCTCCAGCGAAGACACATAATGTGCTGTCTGGTGTAACAAAGTGTTATTAGAAGCAAAATCTTTAATATCTAATTTTCTTACTCCAATTTTACAGTTTTCGATCTGAAATGCAGATATAAATTGGATCAAGGAAAAAACATTTCACTTGGAGAAATTTAACCAGAAGCTCTTAAAATATCTTTCTTTTCCTTTTTTTTCAAGAGGGATGAAACTTTGTTTGGTGAAGTCCTGTGGAGTTTGAACCTCTAAACAAAGGGGAAGATTCTAGAACTCTCTGGTTCATATGGACGGTATTTGCTTCATGGGAAATTTCTCTCAGATTCAGTCCATATGGATTATCCTTTAAAATGTTTTCATCAGTTTTGCCTTTCTGCCTTCGATTGAAATGAGCCTACCCTCTGAATGTTACTGAATTTATAGCTCTAGTAAAACAAACTCTTCTGGCATTTCATACACACAATTGGTTTTTTTAGCTGCTCCAAAGATTTGAGCTACAGTAGTTTGCTTCATTATTAAAGACATATGATGTCTGTTGTACAGATTTCCCGTTGGGCAACAGAGCTGATAAAAGAATAAAGAATTTCAAGAATCTGTATCTCGAAAATAAGTCCCAAGGTATCTTTCTTTCATTTTTTTAAGTTGTAGGAAGGCTTGCAAAATAATTTCCATTTTTATTTAGCTTTGTACTTATCGTACAAAAGCTGTGTGAGTACACAGCATTTATCAGATAAAATTATCTACCCTATGAAATAAACATGTGTTATTTTACCTTTTTGCCCACCACTGTTGATTTTAATGAGAACTTCCTAAAAATGAGTATTTGAAATCAGTTCCAATCAGAATCCTGATTGCAGGTACAGTGTAATTCCAAAGGGACCAGATGTGATTTGCTCCTGAATGGTTCAGACCCTTCACTAGAACACTATTTATCCCAAGTTAAAAAAAAAAAAAGAAAAAGAAAAAATTTGCGTGGCCACTAATGAAGTGTTTTAATGGTGACAGCTTTTATACATTCATACATTCTGATGCCTTAATGTCAGTCCTGTGGTCCTGTGTTTAGAATGTCATTGTGTTAAACCTCTCAAGTTGCCAGGCCCTTCACAAACAACCCTGAAACAGAGAAAGTAAGCCACATGAAGTACTTTGTGCTTGTATGTCAGGGGAGAAATGCAATCCTAATCTGGATGTGTTTCCATCGACTGATCTACATAGCTTTCCACAGATGCATTTGGTGCCTGGGTGACTCCTGTTGCTAGTGCCAAGGAGGGCAGTGGAAGTAAGGAGGTGGAATTCACAAGGCAAGGACATCTGTCAGAAATCCACCTGGAAGCAGGAACTGGTTCCCAAAGTTGTTTTCCAGTTTCTGCAGAGTCGGCCAATGGCTGATGGACTTGCATCTAAATGTCACAAGGGAGAAAAACAAATTCTAGAATTTCATATTAAGGTCCTTTACCTGTCTAAGTTGAAGATGCTAGAGCTAGTGCTACAGCTGGTGGTGCCTGGCTGGCTCAGTTGGTAGGGCCATGATCTCAGGGTCACAGGATCAAGCCTTGTAATGGACTCTGCACTGAGCATGGAGGCTGCTTGGCATTCTTACTCCCCGGCCCCTCCACCCCTCCACCTGCCGCACATGTGCCTCCTACCCACCTTTCTCTCTCTCTCAAAAAAAAAAAAAAAGAAAAGAAAAGAAAAAAGAAATGCAATAGTTGTATAAATAAGCTGCTGTACTCATTGCTTTAAGATGTATTTTAATAAATGTAGAATATCATTTGCAATATAATTCCTAAATTGGCAGGAATCCTTTTGTGTCCCAGCCCTGAGTCCAGTGCTTCAAAAAAAGCCTTGCTAATGAGAAGTATTCCATAAGTACTAAAGGTAACAACCCCAAACTTGCTTGACTTCTGCCTGAGTCTTTTGCATGATTGGCTACTGCAAAATGCATTTTCTTGCCTTATTCCTTGCCTCTAATTTTCCCCTTTAGTTTTTCTCAATTTTACAAATCTTCCCTGGTTGGAAAGCTATTAAAGTTAGAAAATCATGGAAGTTAGAGTTTGAAGTAGACTTTAAAGAGAAAGGGTATATTAGACTTTCAGTTTATTGTGGCCCACAGAGGTGGAACATTTTAGTAACAATCACAAAGGTAGCTGGTTGTAGAAGTTAGGACTAAAAATCTTGTTTTGTAAACCTCAATATTGTGTTCTGTACTTCTTAAATAATTAGAATATGTCCATATTTCTCAATATGCTACAGTATGAGAAAATGATTTTAGATATATTATCCTAAAAACAGTAAAAAGTATTTATTGAGCACTCACCTGACAAGTAATACTTTCTATATAAATTATTTCAGTAAATCCTTATAATAATATCATGAAGTAATTAATCTCAATTTTACACAAGTCATATTAGATATATAATAAATATTTGTTTACTGTCATATATATTTATATCTATCTTTCTTTTCATCTATCTAATTGTTTTATGGCCAATAATAGGTAGATGCCGAACTGTTTAAAAATGGTGCAGCTTACGTAAGAAGACTCACTCTATTTCATTCAATAAACCAATGCAAATGGCCAGAAGTTAAGCATGAGCAAAAAACTGTCAAAATGGTAGGACTGAACCACACTATACTCAGAATACACAACACCTTAATTTCAAAAAGAAAGAGTAAAAAAAAAAAAAAGAAAGAAATTCAAACAATATAAATGAACACAAGTAACTGATGCATACCTAGTATTTTTAACAAAATACACACATTTCCAAAGGTTATTAAGGATCTTTATTGTGCTAAAAACATAGTCATTGATTTTCTGATTGAGTTTTGAAAAGTCAAGACAAGATATAACTCAGAAAAAATGCAAACTTTTTTTTACAAATGTGATCATAGTAGTCTATTTGGATTCACGTTGAACAATCCTCTCACATAGTCATGATGATGTAAACAGTAAATACACTGAATCAAATATTGGGGTAGAAGTCCATTTGGTAACTAGGGACGGGATATAGGTGGTGATAACAAAAATGTGAAGCTAAATGTTCAATCATCATAACAGGCAAGAAGCAGATGCTGTAAGTAGCTTATCGCACAGTCCAGACTCAATAAGCTCAAAACAGAGGAGAGATGGCTTTTCCCTATCACCATGTTGAAGCCCACTATATCAGATCTCCTACCCCATCTCCTTCTAGTCACTTTCATCTGTAAGAGCAAGTTAACTGTGACCACTCTTGGGTAACACGTCCCCACCACTCCAACACAAATCTGCAGCATGACCTCTAATTCAATTTTCCTCCTGCCTTAAACTCAGGAGGCCTTGGGCTAGGCTCAGACGCTCTAAAGGAAAGGGGTTGTATGCTCTGCTCCTTCTCTTTCTCCAGCTTTCACCCCAGGCCACATACTTGCTGGCTCCTGCAGGAGGAGAAGGAGATGGCAAAAGGGGTCAAGGGCAAAAGCGGCAAGGGCCTTATGTCACTGGCACTTCTGTAATTTAGCCACTGCAATTTCTGTATGATTTATAGTCCTTTGTGCGGCAAGTATAAATGGCCTGGTTCTCTGGGGGATCCTATTAGAGATTTTCATGGAGACTTGGTGGTGATCTCCAATCTGCGCGTTTGCCTCTATTGAGTAAAGTACTGTCTGATGATGTCTTGTGACCCCACCCTCCATTCGGGTCACATGTAGTACACAGTGACCATTCTGAGACTTCCTTGTGTCCCTTCCTTGATCCCAGTGGGATTCCCTGTTCCTAAGAGTGGTGACTTCTTATCTCCTCATCTACTTCCTTGTTTGCTTGAAGCACATCCTCCAAGAGCTTCCTAAGAATATTACATAGTAAAATTCTTTGAGTTTTTTTTTTGCCTCTGAAAATGTTTCTATTCAAGTCACTTTGTTAACAAGTGTGCTGAGTCTAATATAGGTTGAAAGCCCTGTTCCATCACAAGTGTGAAAACGTTGCTCCACCAACTCCTCGAGCAGGAAGGAGACAGAGGAATGGGTATGAGAGTTCAAGTTCTGGTTTCCTTGGTTTCAATCTTATATCCTGCTTCCTGCTGGAGCTAACATATTACACAGAATTCAGCTTTTTCAGTCTTATAACACTCGATCACTTGATTTGCTGGCATCACAGATTATTAGCCACAAAGCAACCTATGACCTTCAAATCTTTTTGTTTTTTCCAGTTAAACAAACAAAAACACTGTTAAACACATCAATTTTCATTATTCACTAAAGGAAAACTTATATATAAGGCCATGAAAAGTCCTTAGGTATACAAATTAATGAATTTTTTAAATGTATGCACTCATGTATCCAACACCCCAGTCAAGGTCAGGAATCTTTCCATCACCCCAAAAAGTCACCTCCAGTTCTCTTCGAGTTTGTTTCTACCCAACACAGGCAGCCACTGCTCTTATTTTACCACCATAGGTTAGTATTATCATAGTCTTCCCCTCTTGCCAAGTTTTTAGGTCAGAAATAGTAGCAGCATTCACCGCTGCCCTCTCAAAAAACCAGTATCTACTCAGTGCAGAGTAAAGGCTCTTTGTTGCCCCTCATCTTAAAAACTTTTAGTCATAGAATGCATCAACCAAAGCATTTCCTTTTCTCCTTTACCCTATCTAGGGTAGGAAATCTGGGAGTGTAGGTGGAGTCGGTATGGAACATTTTGATTTGGAAGGCAGCAGAAAGTCTTGGATATAGGAAAGCCCGGTGTTGGGGAAGCCATATTATTAAGGACAGGGTTAGGGCTAAGCTAAGTGCTTTGGGGTTTGCTTCAGAACACGCTCTGTTCCTGAACTTCATAGGAAGGAAAACATGAACTAGGTGATCTTGTGTGCCTGGATATTTTTGCTCAACATATTTTGAGAATCATTCACTGCATTTTATGTATCAGTAGTTGCTACAGTTGTTGTTGTTGAATAGCACTCCCACCCCGCGTATGACTACAACACACACTGGTTTCTAAATTCCTGCTGAGGGGTACTTGAACTCTTTTTAGTTTGAGATACAGTTGACTAGAGCTGCTATAAACCTTCCTGCATGGATTTTGGTGCGTACATTTTTCTTCATTTCTCTTTGGTAAATATCTAGAGAAGGAATTGTTTTGACATAAGTTAATGTCTACCTTTATAAGAAATGTGAAACATATCTCCAAAGTGGTTCCACTTTCTACTGTCTCCCCCAGCAATGTGTGAGATTCCAGAGGTCCTACACCCTTGCCAACATTTGGTACCATTTCCTTCAATTTGTTTCTAATTGACTGGATGCTGTAGCTCACTGTGGTTTTAATTTGCCTCTTCCTGATGACTAATGATATAGAGTATCTTTCTATGGGCTTAAGTAGCAACTTAGATTTGTTATTTTGTGAAGTGTTTTCCAATATTTCGCTCATTTTCAGTTCTATTGTTTTTCTTTTGAGTTGTATTTTGCACCCAAATCCTTTGTTAGACATATGAGTTACAAATATTTTCCTAGCCTTTTCATTCTCTTATGGTATATTTTAATGACCAGAAACTTTTAAATTAGATAAAGTCCATTGCATGCTTTTTCTTTTTTTGGTAGTGTTTTGTTTTTTGTTTTTTGGGTGTTTTTTTTTTTTCCAAAAAAAATCTCCTCTCAGAAATCTTTTGCTGCATAAGGTTCCCAGAAATATTTGTCTCTGTTTACTTCTAAAAATGTTATGGTTTTGGCTTAATGTTTTAGGTCTATGAACATCTCAACTTGTTTTTTTACTTTTATGAGATAGTGCTTAAAAGTCCATATTTTTTCAGACATCTATGCCATTTTCCTGGCCATTTGCTGGCAGACTTTCCATTTCCCCATTGAGTTGCTTGGATAAGCCTTGTAAAAAATCAGTCTATTTCTGGATTTTCTTTACTCTTCCATTTATCTATTTGTCTGTCATTCTACCAATACTGACCTGTCTTGATTACTATAATTTCGTAACAACAAACTAATAAACAAATAAGAGCAGTGTTCTTTTTTCCTCATGCCTGTGGTTAGGTATGCCACATTTGGTCACGTGCTTTATCTTTAAGAACACAGGATAAAAGATTTAGTTGTCTTCCTGATATTTTTACACCTAGTGACCTAAAATTCCAGCTACAGTATATATCACCAGACTCCTGAAAGATCGCTAGAGATAATTTAACCACACTTTGTTACTGCATAATATATCATGTCAATCATCTCCTTAGGGTAGACAAATTCGAGCTTTCTCATATTCCACTTTAACTCAGCTAATTCAAAAGTTTGCACTTTACCCCCTGCAAGTATCAATTTCTGTACATTTAAAATTTTTAACTGTAAATGACAGAATCTCAATCCTAAACTTGCTTAAAATAACAATAAATACAAGGAGGATCATTATTAATCTATATAACAGAAAAATCCAGAGGAAGAGAGCCAGCTTGAGGAAGAGCTCCATATATTTGAAGAGTACCCTCAGGCCTTCATCAGCTTCTTCCCATTTCCCACCCCTCTTTCCAATGACCACTTCTATCCATCTCTTAGCTCTTTCGTTCTCCATGTTAATTTCATTCTCAAACAGGTTCTCACCATACAGTGGCCCTCAGCTTCTCTTTCCAATTATTTCTTCAAAAAAAGTCTTGGTCTTGAGGCACCACTTGAGTGGTTCAGTTGGTTAAGCATCCACTTTTGGCTAAGATTATAATCCCAGGGTCCTGGGATCCAGCTCCATGTCAGGCTCCCCACTCAGCAGAAAGTCTGTTTCTCCCTCTCTGTCACACCTCAGATTGGGCTCTCTCTCTAGCTTTCTCAAATAAGTAAACAAAATCTTTTTAAAATATATTTTTAAAGATATTTATTCATGAGACAGAGAGAGGCAGAGGGAGAAGCAGGCTCCCTGTGGGGAGCCTGATGCAAACTCAATCCTGGGACCTGAGGATCACAACCTGGCCAAAGGCCGACTTTCAACCCCTGAGCCACCCAGATGCCCCTAAAATCTTTCTTTCTTTTCTTTTTTCTTATTACTTAAAGTCTTGGCCTTAACTCCCTGATTCAGCCACATGCCTGTCCTTGAGCTACTCATTATAAGTCTGTTTGACTGGGTATAGGTTACTTCCCATCCCTCAGAGTAAGATGGATTAGAGCCAGGTTTACCTAAATTAATTTGCAAAGAAAAATAGAGTTGCTCATTTCCAGAAAAAGGGACAATGCATGCTAAGCAGACAAAAGTGAAGACTATTACTGCAGTTTGAGGATATCAAGTAGTCAAATTAGATAAACATGCTGAAGCATTTATTTTTAAAAGAAGTCTCATTCCATAACTTTCTTCTCTACTTTTCACCTCCCTTCTGTTCCAGAGCAAGAAAACATCCAGTTTCTTCTTGCAACATATTTCAAGGTATCTCTGATGTACAATGAGTACTTAGAGTTTATCTGAAAACATTGAAACTGTATCACATTTATCTTATTAAAACTTGTGACATTAAAAAAAAAAAAACTTGTGACATGTATGATTGGATATCAAACAATGGATATTTTTGACTGTTCAATAACATTTCTGGCCAGTAGCAATAGTAGTATGGATACACTGATCTTCTTCTTTTTTTTTTTTTTTTTTTTTTGGATCCATTGATCTTTTATAATCAATTCTAGGCTGGGTTTTGATAGTTTACAATGTAATTTCTCTGAAAGAAATTTTAGATAAAATAATTGGCATTCTGATTTCTGCAAGTATGCTTCATCTTCACAGTGATTAAAAAGTCCAGTTAGCTGATTTCTCAGCCTTGTAAGAACTTGATATTAGAAACCCATTGGAAGTCTTTGGAGAAGGGCATTTTATATGGGTAAAGAAGAGGAGAGTTTAAATCTTTCTGAAGTTATTTTTCAGTCTCTGATTCAAATCATCCAAAGTCCACATATTAATTAACTCCAACATTATCTCAAGGTTAGCAAACTTGTTTTAACATCACCTTTTGATCTTATTTTGACAAAATAGCTTTGCATTTCTGTGGATCAATGTGACTACCACAATACGTCACTGTCCTTAGGATACTCTAGGGGTTATCTTCAAATACCATGGCTTAATAAAAAATAAAAAAATAAAAAACATGCTGGAAAATGAATTGCCATGTACTTCAATACTATCTTTGTTTGGTTTTAAGAACTTGCCTTCCTAATTCCAGTCAGGACCTGAGTGTCCCAGAATAAATTGGACACCACTCCAGACAGTGCCTTAGGCAATCCATTCTATTGGCCAGCACTTAGCAGACTCAATTACCCTTTTCTTACTTGTACAGATAGTTCCCTAATAACGCCAGAACATACCATACCATGATATAACAGAACTTTCTGGAAAATTCATTTATCTAATGGCTATTAGCATCTGATTTTTCAGCTTCCCCTTGCATGCCCTCTGTACCTGTTTGCCGCCTCAGCCCCTTTCACGCATAACCAAGTACCCTTTTTCTCTCCTTTGTTGCTGTAGGTATTGCTTTCCATCTTTCTATCTCATCTTCCTTTTTTTTTTATCATTTTACATATACTCCTAAATATGAAAAACAGGTTGAAGACATGTTTTCAAAGAGATGCTCTCAAGATGAATAACCTCATGCAAGCTATTTCTCTCTGTCTCACTTTTCCCTTGTAACCTCTACCCCAGCCTCCACCCGTTGTGACATTTATACAGGGAGTGGGGAGCATCCCATAGTGACATCGCTCTTTGACTTGGAATGTGTTTGCCTGTCAATGAGAAGTAAGAGGATAGGCTTTCAGTAGCCAGCTGGTTCAGAGCCTTGCAATCCAGGAGTGTTCACAAGACATTGAAAAAGGAAGTGGAGATTCCCAGTTCTCTCCTGGACCTCTGTGGACTGTGGTTCTCCTGATTGCTGGGGTCCCTGCGTTTCCGCAGCTGCCTTGAGGTTTCTCTAAGCTTCTAACACAAAGGTCCCTAAGACTTGCCTCGATAATTGTTTCTTTTTTGACCTCCTGGGTGTCCCAGGCCCTGCTACCTGACAACTTCCTCTTCTATCTAGCTTTGCTTTAAGGTGCCTATAGCTCCTAATCAACACATTAGACTGTCAAACATGTAGTAGAAATATGTGTTCATAAAATATTTTATTGCTTACACATAGGCATTCCATTGTCTTACTCTTAAACCTGATTATTTCATCATCTATATAAGAAACAGAATAAAATAGTGGATAGAAATGATAGGTCTTGGCGACAAACTGCCTAAATTGAGCTCAGAACTCCAACTAGCTGCATGACCTTAAAAGAAACTCCTGAGCCTCTCTGTGCTTCAATTTCTCAACAAAATAAATATAATAGTAATACTAAATCAATGGTGATCGGAAGCACTTAGTGTCTACAACTCTTGTCTAAAATCCTTGAGATTAGATGTAGCCTAGAATTAAGAAATTTTTATTTTTTAAAGGAAGTTTATATGAAGTATATACAATGTATTACACAATGCCCCATTGGCATTGGGTAGCATAGTCAAACGTATTGGCAATTCTGTCAGAAAACATATGGATATGATGGATATGCATGCCAAGACTAGAAATAGCCACATAGAAGCTTAGGTCAGGTGTTACTATCAAATGAGTTATAATATATATGTTCCAACGTTGGAACCACATGAATGTAGTGTTTAGCCAAGTGTTTAACAGATAATAAGTTCCTCAAAGACATTGTTTATTATCATTATTATTCAATAAAAACATTTGTTGAATGCCTACCTTACATTATTTATTTTGGTATGTTATTGTTTTGATTAAGTTCAGGGCCCCTCCCTTCTTGTCTGGTTCTGATTCATTAATACTTAAAATTTTTAAAAAGATTTATTCATCTATTTTAGAGTGAGCAAGGCAGAGGAGGGGCAGAGGGAAAGGGAGAGAGAACTTTAGCAGATTCCCCACTGAGCACAGAGCCAACACTGGTCTCAATCTCATGACTCTGAGATCAGGACCAGAAAGGAATCCAAGAGTCAGGTACTTAACTGACTGAGCCACGCAGGTGCCAATACTTAATTTTTTAAAGATTGAGTGAAACCTTCAGAAGTTGAGGAGCTAGGTATCAGAAAAGTTTTTCTGGGCAGCCCTGGTGGCGCAGCGGTTTAGCGCCGCCTACAGCCCGGGGCATGATCCTGGAGACCCTGGATCCAGTCCCACATGGGGCTCCCTGCATGGAGCCTGCTTCTCCCCCTGCCTGTGTCTCTGCCTCTCTCTCCCTCTGTGTCTCTCTCATGAGTGGATAAATAAAACCTTTGAAAAAAAAAAGAAAAGTTTTTCTAACAAGATCTTTTCATTTTCTCCTCTGGATAACTTTAATATTTAAATACAGTGCACATTATTTTCTTTCAAAAAAATTTTTATGATGGATAATTGACAGATAAAATTGTAAAGTATTTAAAGTATGTGTGATATGATGATTAATGTATATAATGTGAAAGAATTCCCTTCATCAGTTAACACATCCATCACCTTATATATTTATATATATTTTTTTTGTATGTGAGAACATGTAAGTTGTACTCTCTTAGCAAATTTCAATCCTACAATACAGTGTTATCAACTATAGTCAACTTGTTATATATTAGATTCTAATCTGGCGGTGGTAGGGCTCCAAGAACTGGAACTAGCTGCTGATCTCATCTCAACCCCTCACTCATCCAGCCCCCTTCACAAGAGTGTTCAGACATCCTCAAGTTCCTTCAAACATCTGGTTTCTGCTCCTGAGATGACTTATCTCATATCTTTGTACTTGACATGGCAGGCAATGTAAATATTCAATTACAGCACTTTATTTCTTTTCTGGAGCCTCTGAGAAGTGAGCCTTCTTGTATCTGCTATTGGACGTTACATGGTAACAATTTTGTCATGAAAAATTTCATGACAAGTTACAAAATATGCAGAGGACAGAACACCCCGTAGTCTTCATTTCTTCTCTGTTTATTTAATATGAGTTATACCTTGGTATTAGGGCATAGGAAGACAAGATACTATCCAAAACAATAGTTTATTGAATCTATAAATTCAGAGATGAAATAATCCTATTCCAAGAAAACAGGCCAAGGCTTTGACCAGCAGGGCAGATCTTATATATTTTAAACCCATATGTATTCAATGGCCTCCCTAAATTATAGAAGTCATTGTAAATTTTTTTCAGGAAAACTTACATAAGTAGTATAGTCCCTAGTTTTATTATCATTATTATTGTTATATATTTTTACTCTCTTATAATTATAGACCAAAAAAAAAGAAATATCTTATCATTTAATTTTGTGTAAGCAGGTTGGCGTCTGGTTTTCATTTTTTGTTTAACTGTTAAATTACCATAAATGTATATAAGAGATTATATATGTGTATATATACACACATATGGTATTTTGGGTATATAGATCTAAAAATATCTATAGACAGACAGAAATCCAGATATTTCTCATAGAAAGGATCACCTAGACTTTTTCCCCTAAAAGCTTTATTTGAGGACACCTCATGATCTACTCACTGAAATGTGAAATTCACTCAGAAGACCACTTTATTTCCAGCCTGAAATTCCCAATGTTTTGAACATTGGACATGGTGGCCTTTAGGCTTACTGCCCGTTGAACCTAAATCCTATGGCCATTACCCTGAAAAGAACATCAGGCTGTGAACCAAGCTTTTAAAGGAAAGTAGTTTTTCAAGCTACATTATGGTGCTTGTAAAGGGAATAAAATCCTTAATGAGAAAATGAGTCTCCTGAGACTTCTGGCTCCAAGGTCAGCTCTGCATACTTGCCCTTTTAGTTGGCGGAGAATCTGTTAAGGGAAATTTCAGAGAGCCAATTCTGTAAAAGGTCCAGGATGAAATAAAATGACAGCCGGTTCTCTGGAGTCTCTGTTGGGCAACTTTATAATTCTCTGACAGATTTTCTCTGAAGCTGTTCCTGCACAATACCCAGTAACCCAGCCTCTCCCCCTGCTACGTTCCAATGGAGGAAAGAGAAATTGTGTTGCTAAGAAACCTGTTGCAATCACACCTGATGGAACCAACACTTGTCAGCTAATAACAGTTTAGTGCGAATAAATTTATCAAATCTTCCCAAGTGGATTAATACGTTGTCAGCTTCTGGAGGGCTTGGGCCTTGTATTTATTTATCTTTATTTCTATTCACATCAAGTGCAGTGCTAAATAAATGTTTTTGGCGTGCCAACTGAGGTCAGCTTGCGCTGCAGTACTGCTCTCAGCTGGCTCTTCCAGGTTGGGGGTGAGGCCAACGAAGAGGGTCTTTTCCTAGTCGCTGGTGCTCCTTGTTCTGCTCAAGTCTACACCATAACAGTCCAAAGATAGGGCAGCTTTAAGAGGGGCCCTAGAGGGTACTAGAACTTTCCTGACCTTGCAGCAGGTAAGGGGAGATTAGGGGAGAAAGGGAAGCTTAGAATTGTAATCATTCACCCATCACTAAGAGGGGTATTGTGAATATTTCTGATTAAAAGATAATGGAAAATCTCTAAAAATTACTGTGCGTGAGACTTGGAGCTTCTCTAGGTGATCTCCATTAACGGGTGCTATGATTCTGGTACGACTGCTCCTCCTCTAGGAGAGCGGTTAAATGAAGCTTTCTTTGATAATGGGATACAGAAAACCAGATGGGAATGATTTTGGTCATTCTGACTTCCCGTGCACCACATTTAAGGCTTCTGGGTAAGCTGAAATGAACACTGCAACATTGTGAGAAATGGAGATGACAGTAAAATGTAATTACATTTAATTTATTGAATGCAGAATAATAACATTCTGTAAACTAGGACAAGTAAGAAAAAAAGGGAAAATCTAATCTGGTTCCCTGAGCCTCTCTCCGCTCCATCTCTTTAGCATTAACCAAGGCTCATCGTAACACGTATTCTAGGGAGAAGAATTCATTGGTGTGGCTCTTTGTTATTTTACCTTCACCCAGAAATGTAATTAAGAAGCAAATCATATTACCTAATGACAGAAACAAAGTATGTCAGAAATGGCATTTTTACTGCAAAATTACAGAAAACACAGACTCCATTCCTGCTTCTAATTTATCACAATAGTGATAAAAGGTCTAAATGCTCCTAAACGGCAAAATTGATTGAGCGTTATCAGCTCTTTGTTACTATGAGCAGAACTAATTTCTTTTCACCCTTATGGAGTTAATTATGTAAGGAACGATGCATTTTTGCTGCTTTTGGTGGTAGTAGTGTATATAACTATCACAATCCTGGGTGTTCTACTTTGAAGAACTTTTTCTCAAGCTCTTAGGTGCCTATAAATTCACAGAATGAGCTTACTAGTCATCGAGGTGGTAAATAGGGTTCTTGATTAAGAAAATGAAACACAAGGAGTTCAAAGGTTTATGAATTTTATTCAAGTTTATGCAGTATTTATTTCCTAGGAGGGAAAAAAAAAGTATCACCACTTGCTTAATTTCAGATGCCTCCTCTCTCTGAGCCTCTGGGACATAATAGAATCAGTGGTATATATTTTCTCACTCTGATGAAATCTCCTGTCAGATGTTACCTCTTTCTGTTCAGACCAAACCCGGTCACCAACATGTGCCTGGAAGAGTCTTCAAACCTCCACTTAACTCCTTGTATGCTGTGTTTTCTTCAGCCAGCCTGCCCAGAGGCTGCATCTAATGCCTCCCATGCTCAGAGCTCTGGAAATAAGCCACACACCCCAGCAGCGACCCTCTGATCAGCTGAGGGGACTTTATGACATGATAGGTCCCTCAGGCTTTTGTGTGTTGTTAGTGGAACCCCGATTATTTTAGGAGGCTGTTCCCAGCTCAGTTACTGTTGTCCCAAGGAGTCCCTTTCCTCTGTAAAGATTTTCCAATGTCTTTCTTCTTTCCTGAACTTTCCCCTAGCACTTTGGTAGAGGGAACTGGTTCTTCCAGGATCTTTCTGGCAGGAGAGGATGAGGGAGAGTCTTTCTTCTTTAGGGCAAGTTCAAGGAAAAAGGCTGAGTTGAGAGTGACATCAAGACTGACAGGATGGAAGTTTTACCCCAGCCCCCGTGATCCTGGAACACAGAGGGGATTAAAGAAATTCCCCTCCCCTTTTTGTTCCGGAGAGCAATGTCCTTCAGAGAACGAGGCTATGAAATACGACTTCGATATACATCCCCTTGTTTACCTAGAACAAGGCCAGACAGATTCTCCAGACTTTTGTTTTGTCTCAAACCTGTTTAGCTGAACTGTTTGTCACCTCTGAGCAATCAGAACAAAATGATGGTTAACTAAACATAAGTATCTTAAGTATTTTTCCTCCCCCAGGTACCTGAACCTTGACTCACCTTCAGCCTGAGTGAGCATATGAACAGACCGAAGGGCAGCTGGTCAAGAATAGGCTGGTCAAGAATAGCAAAACATTCTCTGATCCACTGTCCCATCAGGACAACCCAATCCTACGTTACCACACCTGGTGCTTTCTAGCTTGTTTCCTTCTCCCTGGAAAAGAAAATCCCTTTTCTGCTTAACATGTAAGACATTTGCAAATATCTGGTTAGAGCATTCTCCTGTTTGTGATAGACCCTAATCTTTACATTAGACCAAATCAGATGTCTGCACACTTCTTCCCCAACAATCCTCTTCCTCCCTCTCAATCTCTCGTGAACATACCCTCCCCCACACACACACCCTTCACACATACTCTTCTCCAGAAAGACTCCAATATGGCTATTTCTATTTCTCTAATAAAAGAACAGGTGTGGTGATTGAGCAAGTTACAAGGAGATTACCAAAGAAAAGCAAATTTTTCTTTATCTCTGAATTTCTGTGTCCCTTTGATGTTCTCCCAAATTGCTTGGCCATCTCGAACCCTTATTGAGATCTCCATTTTACATAGATGCATCCTTCAGAACCCATTGGTAAAGCCAATCCGTTTGCCCCAGAGGAGAAACAAGCTTAGAACATCCTTGTTTTAATTGTTTCTTTCCCCTTTCGGTAAACAGAGCATGATTTACCACAAAAACGCTAGACTACCATATCTGACTAAATAAATTCTGAGGAGTTTAGATAAAATAAACAATGCTTATTCTAAAATGGTATTGTTTTGGTATTTTTCTTTCTTATGGGAGAGGATCCATTCATGTCTTTTTTGTTTGTTTGTTTGTTTTCACATCTCATTTTATTTTTTTTTATGCCAGTTGCAAGCCCTCTGTTTTTTTTTTAATTTTTTATTTTTTTTATTTATTTTTTATTGGTGTTCAATTTACTAACATACAGAATAACCCCCAGTGCCCGTCACCCATTCACTCCCACCCCCCGCCCACCTCCCCTTCCAACACCCCTAGTTCGTTTCCCAGAGTTAGCAGTCTTTACGTTCTGTCTCCCTTTCTGATATTTCCCACACATTTCTTCTCCCTTCCCTTATATTCCCTTTCACTATTATTTATATTCCCCAAATGAATGAGAACATATAATGTTTGTCCTTCTCCGACTGACTTACTTCACTCAGCATAATACCCTCCAGTTCCATCCACGTTGAAGCAAATGGTGGGTATTTGTCATTTCTAATAGCTGAGGAATATTCCATTGTATACATAGACCACATCTTCTTTATCCATTCATCTTTCGTTGGACACCGAGGCTCCTTCCACAGTTTGGCTATTGTGGCCATTGCTGCTATAAACATCGGGATGCAGGTGTCCCGGCGTTTCATTGCATCTGTATCTTTGGGGTAAATCCCCAGCAGTGCAATTGCTGGGTCGTAGGGCAGGTCTATTTTTAACTCTTTGAGGAACCTCCACACAGTTTTCCAGAGTGGCTGCACCAGGTCACATTCCCACCAACAGTGTAAGAGGGTTCCCTTTTCTCCACATCCTCTCCAACATTTGTTGTTTCCTGCCTTGTTAATTTTCCCCATTCTCACTGGTGTGAGGTGGTATCTCATTGTGGTTTTGATTTGTATTTCCCTGATGGCAAGTGATGCAGAGCATTTTCTCATGTGCATGTTGGCCATGTCTATGTCTTCCTCTGTGAGATTTCTCTTCATGTCTTTTGCCCATTTCATGATTGGATTGTTTGTTTCTTTGGTGTTGAGTTTAATAAGTTCTTTATAGATCTTGGAAACTAGCCCTTTATCTGATAGGTCATTTGCAAATATCTTCTCCCATTCTGTAGGTTGTCTTTGAGTTTTGTTGACTGTATCCTTTGCTGTGCAAAAGCTTCTTATCTTGATTAAGTCCCAATAGTTCATTTTTGCTTTTGTTTCTTTTGCCTTCGTGGATGTATCTTGCAAGAAGTTACTGTGGCCGAGTTCAGAAAGGGTGTTGCCTGTGTTCTTCTCTAGGATTTTGATGGAATCTTGTCTCACATTTAGATCTTTCATCCATTTTGAGTTTATCCTTGTGTATGGTGAAAGAGAGTGGTCTAGTTTCATTCTTCTGCATGTGGATGTCCAATTTTCCCAGCACCATTTATTGAAGAGACTGTCTTTCTTCCAATGGAGAGTCTTTCCTCCTTTATCAAATATTAGTTGCCCATAAAGTTCAGGGTCCACTTCTGGATTCTCTATTCTGTTCCACTGATCTATGTGTCTGTTTTTGTGCCAGTACCACACTGTCTTGATGACCACAGCTTTGTAGTACAACCTGAAATCTGGCATTGTGATGCCCCCAGATATGGTTTTCTTTTTTAAAATTCCCCTGGCTATTCGGGGTCTTTTCTGATTCCACACAAATCTTAAAATAATTTGTTCTAACTCTCTGAAGAAAGTCCATGGTATTTTGATAGGAATTGCATTAAACGTGTAAATTTCCCTGGTAGCATAGACATTTTCACAATATTAATTCTGCCAATCCATGAGCATGGAATATTTTTCCATCTCTTTGTGTCTTCCTCAATTTCTTTCAGAAGTGTTCTATAGTTTTGAGGGTATAGATCCTTTACATCTTTGGTTAGGTTTATTCCTAGGTATCTTATGCTTTTTGGTGCAATTGTAAATGGGATTGACTCCTTAATTTCTCTTTCTTCAGTCTCATTATTAGTGTATAGAAATGCCACTGATTTCTGGGCATTGATTTTGTATCCTGCCATGCTACCGAATTGCTGTATGAGTTCTAGCAATCTTGGGGTGGAGACTTTTGGGTTTTCTATGTAGAGTATCATTCATCTCATTGGATGCAGAGAAAGCATTTGACAAAATACAGCATCCATTCCTGATCAAAACTCTTCAGAGTGTAGGGATAGAGGGAACTTTCCTCGACATCTTAAAAGCCATCTATGAAAAGCCCACAGCAAATATCATTCTCAATGGGGAAGCACTGGGAGCCTTTCTCCTAAGATCAGGAACAAGACAGGGATGTCCACTCTCACCACTGCTGTTCAACATAGTACTGGAAGTCCTAGCCTCAGCAATCAGACAACAAAAAGACATTAAAGGCATTCAAATTGGCATTCATGTCTTTTGAGTTAAAAATAGTATTTGTTTTTCTTAGCATTCATTACTAGACAGGGTCTATGTGGACTTTCACGGTTTAAGCCTTTTCAAATTAAATTTGAAGGACCACTGTTCTTTCCTATCAGAGTAAAACACATTCTAAATCCTAATAAATCTATTTCTTTAATATGCCACTTGATGTATAATAGTGCAAACAAAAACACATAATGGGTTCCTCTTGAGAAAGAAAAATGTATTCACTCCTGATGAAAGATCTTTTGATAATTCACTCTTGGCTTCACCACTTGATTTATATCATCTTCCCACATTAATTTGTTTTTAATTTTTTTCCTGCCTTCTAAGGTTTTTCTCATTTCAGTGACATATACGTGACAGATAAGGTTGATGAACTACAGAAGATCCTAACTCAGATGAAAAGCTTAAATTATTCTGCACTCCCATAGAATCCATGTAAGAAACTGAGAAGTCAGGATTTCCAAGGGCTTGATCATAGCATTTTCAAAATAAGTGGTAAAATCAACAACAACAACAAAACCCCATTAAAACAGAGTGTATTTTTTAGCCAATACTAAATGGCTCCCTGAAGTGTATTTTTTCCAAGCCTTTAGCTGATTCAATTGTGTACTCTAAAAATGGTGGCAAAACTATAGAAGCTCTGTAAAATCCATTCTTTATTATAGATCTTAATTTCAAAAATATATTCCATCTATGAATTTAATTTTAATTTAGGGAAAAGTACTAACTTGCTTAACTATCTTCAGGTAAGGAAGAAAGCAGTAGAGATGACAATGCCTCAAGGTGAAACTCACTGTTTTTAAAAACAATACCTAATCCCTTTACAAGTTTAGCCTATGTCCCTTCACATGGAAGCTCAACTACTTCAGTCCTGTTCTGTGTCTCACCAATCAAGTTAGATGCCACCTACTAGATCATTTTTCTTTATTTAGTCTCAGTAACAGGAAATACATTTCAGTCACCTTTTCTCTTCCATGATCAGATTGCATGAGTACATTTTATGTATCTCCTCAATAGTCCTTTGATTTCCACCTATACCCTTTGCAATGATGATTGATTTGAGGGTGTGACCGTAACTAGAATACTGACATTCCATCACTGCCTCCTGGTGTAGGAAAGGCTCACAATGTGTCAGTTTCCTCATCTGTAAAATGATGGAGAAGATCTTCGGAATTGGAAATCTTGTGAAGATGGAAAAATATGATATGCTTAAAGCATTGAACAATGATGATTTATTTTTTTGCTTATTATTTATTTATGCTTCTAAATACTTAATTGAGGATTATATATTCTACTTATTTAAATTATTTTTTTTCCCACAAAACACCTATAAATATTGTACTTATACTATTAGTCTACATTGTATTCAAAACATCTAACTTAACTGACAGTGTACTCACTGGATGCTAAAGATGTCCTGGTCCTGTTTTGAAGTAAGTCTGGCTCATAAAAATAGGCAAGCAATGCATTTTTTTTTTTGTTAAAAATACGTGTTTTTTTCTTTATGCCTTCTTATAAATAGACTCCAAGTTAACTTCATTATATAACAATAATTTGAGGAAATAAATTCCTCAGGAATGGATAGGAATAGGAATACTTTTAGACAGTAAATTCCTGAGGGAATAAATCAACTTAGTTAATTTGCTACTTCACATCCCTGAGGGATCTTTGAATTCGGAGCCCTGGACTGGAGGCTTTGGGCTTGTTTGCTTAAATTTAAGGATCTTCAAGCTGTAACTAGAGCAAGGTATGACAAAGACCATTCCTGTTAAACAGTGAACATCCTCTCAGCTCTATCCTGGGTATGTTTTCAAGCAGAAATCACCTGGTTATTATAGCTTACAAGTGGGATAGTTTGGACAATCTGACAGTAGGCAATATCTCCAAAATATGTACGTGTGGATGGCTTTGACCACTTAATTCCTATAATTTAATTTCCACATGGACCCATGTTTTCTAAGTTATAAAATAAGTACTTTAAGTTACAGCATTCCCTAGCAACCCACCCACACTACTGACTTATTTAGATGTGTTCTATGGAATTGTGTGTGAGGAGCTTTCTGAGAAGCCCCCACTCTTTCTCTTTTTTTATTACTAAGAATGGATATTTTTCCTACTGATTAATGGTCTAATAATTAACAGTTAGCAACGTGAATTTGGAAAGAAACTATTTAAAAATACTCTTAGTTTTATGCATCTATGCTCTAATAGACTAATTCAATAAAAAGCACCCCCATGTTTTACTGAAGAGTTATTTTTTAATCTGATCCAATATTATTTTATTTTATTTATTTTATTTTTTAAAAGATTTATATATTTTATTCAGAGAGAGAGAGAGAGAGGCAGAGACACAGGCAGAGGGAGAAGCAGGCTCCATGCAGGGAGCCCGATGCGGGATTCGATCCCGGGTCTCCAGGACCACACCCCAGGCTGCAGGCGGTGCCAAACCGCTGTGCCACCAGGGCTGCCCGATCCAATATTATTTTAATTTGTTGTCTGATCACCTATGTTTTTGAAATTAAGAATTTACGTACATGTCCTGATTACCAGAATTCTTTTTCAGAGTAAAATGTAATAATATGAACAAACTGATCAAGATGCAATACCATAGCTATCATATTAACATTAGGTGCTATTCATAAGTTTTCATTAATCCCCATGACAACCTTGCAAGCATATCTACTGTATGGAACAAGAAGTATGGCTTGGAGAGTACGACTTGCTCAAGTCATACAGTCAGTCACCAGCAACACTGGGGCTCTAACCCTGTCACCCTAATTCCAAAGCCCATTCTTGCTCTTTGCCATGTGTTCCAGTGCCTATATGTGTTGTATGAAACACAGTTTTTGGCACAGAAATTGTTTGTTGAGGGGTGAAGAGTAAGTACTTGATAAAGCAATAGAGATGTACATATATTAAATCTCTATATTACATTTTATATTTTTCTATTTTCATAAAAACACATGCAAGTGGTCAGACCTTACACATACCTGACCTGAGGAAGTGTTTATTTAGAACATTCACAAAACAATAGGAGTTGCAGATGTGGGTTTTTCTGCTGCCCATTCCACTCTGGCTGAAACAGAGATCAGACTTGGAAGAGAGACCTCAGCTCTTAGGCTGTGGGGTTTTTAAACAGTCATGATCACAGGTCCAACCCCTGTGGTTACAGCTCTGTGATGTATTGGTCGAAGGCCTGTCCTGCCAGCTCAGCCGTCTGGGTTAGAGGAGTACCAGCTCTTGTCTGATGCAGTCACGGAGCAGAGTTTCTCTCCGCTGTTACAGTTACAGTCAGGTGTAGACAGTGGCCGAGTACCGCTTCAGCCCTCTACAAGCATTATTTGCCTTAAGCACCCGTACAGCCAGGTTTCATGGAACTTTTGCAAGGGACCAACATGCAGGAAATAGATTTGAATAAGTTGCTTCATACCTTCTATGTACATTACCATTATTGTTTGTATAATTTTATTTTATATGTGTTCACAAAAATTGCCATTGGTGCCATAGCTCCTTGATACCATCTGCTTAATCCTTCATTGAGTTGAATGCAACTTTTTTCTTCTTCTCCTTAGGGGAGAATATATAAACTTTCAAGGTAGAAAAAAAAAAGATTCATGAATGAGAATAGTAATAATAATGGTTACAAAGATAAGACAGAATTGGTATAAGAACTCCTTCGGCTTCATATTTTTTTTTTCTGCCAAACAAGGCCTGATTTGTTAAAGGAGAGAAATGGAGTGGACAGTCACCTCTGTGGCACGGTCAGAGGCAGCAAGGAAACTTCCCCTGTTCCTCAAATACTCCCTTTTCTATCGACTACATTTTGAAAAATCCTGCACTGAAAGATTGTTCTGTTTAATTAAAGGCTTAAAGTGACAGTTCTCCTGGGAGGGCTTACACTGAGCAACTATCAATCCCTTTTGTGTGAATACATTTCTGAAGAGCTAATAAGAAAAGGAATTTTGAGGGAGCCAGTGGCAAGGAGAGCTTCTACAAAGATCCTGAATAATAGAACAGGATCGTGAGGGTAGCCACTCAATAGGAAAATTCGTTGATGTCATCAAGACCACATTTGCCTCTGCAAAGTTTTTTCTATGCGCAATGCTGCCCTAATCTATGACTTATCATGTGGCAGTTGCTTATTCTATTTTTAAGATTTATGTATATCCAAAGTCTAGATAATTGAAAATTCAGTTAGACACTCAATATATTTAAGTATCTGGAAGTAACTGACTAATCAACCACTCTTCTTTCAACCTTCTTTCCAGATGGAAAGAACCATAATCCTAAATGAAATTCCGGGATCATCTGAGCATTTTTGTTTAATCTACTTACCAAAAGAATAAACATGGAGATGATAAAATGAATAATTTTTCTCTAAACTAAATATTATGACTAAAATTATGGAGCCATTTCATTCAACTAAGATTATATATGATTTTAGCTCTACTGTATGCCCCAAGGGACTATAAAGGCAGCATTTGAATTTATTTATATTCTATTGCTTTTCATTCAGCAGCATCAATAACACAAAGTGATAGGGAGGTTGCATATATTGTGCTTTGAACAATTTGTTGCCTTCTCTTGCTTGCTCTTGAGCTACCTTCTATGTATATATCTATATATTTTAAAGACATAGTGTATTATTTGCTTAGATGGAACAAAATCCAACCATAATTACCCAGCAAAACTTGGAGCAATCTTGCCATATCTCAGGAAATCCAAGCATGAGGAGTGCAGCCAGACCCTGAAACCTAGGCAATCAGGACAACCCAGAAATCCTTGCCTCTCCCTCCCTCCCTTTGGGACTATGTGGCCCTTTCATTCTGCTTTCTTCTGTGCTTTACTCTTCTGAAATTCGACTTTCACTGCTTGCCCAACAAAGCTGGTAGGCAGGCATGATCATCCCAGTCCTAATTTTACAGGATCTGCAGAGGCCAGCACCCAAAGCCAAATAGAATCTGTTCCGACTTAACATTCTTGAGAAAGGGAATTTGATTGGCTGAACCTGGGTCATTCTTGAGAAAGGGAATTTGATTGGCTGAACCTGGGTCAAGGTCTTACTCATGTATAATCACATTTTATCAACATTACCTGAACCATTTTTGAATCACCAAAAAGTTTTCTAGGTTACCTATCTTCATCTGTCTACATATTTTACAGTACAAAAATATTTGAAGTGGTGCACAATGTGGCTGCTTGATATTTTATCCGCGCTACAAGTAGTCATTCTGATCATTGGTATTTGTTGATATTTATAAGGTATATTGCAGTTTCCTCAAAATAAATAACAAAATAAATAAGCATGAATTTTATTTTTTAAGATTTTATTTATTTATTTAACCGAGAAAAAGCATAAGCAGGGGAAGTGGCAGGCAGAGGGAGGAGCAGCCACAGGGGAGCTCTCTGCAATGTGGGGTCCATCCCAGGACCCTGAGATCACGACCTGAGCTGAAGGCAGATGCTTAACCGACTGAGTCACTCAGGCACCCCTACTGCATGGATTTTAAAAGCTATCTTCACATGGCTTTTCTGTCATAGCACCCAACCCACAAAATTAAATCTCCATATTTTGGGGGCACCAATTTACCTCATTCTAATATTTTCACTTTATTCTGTCAAATTTCTTTAATGTAGAAAAGGAACACTAAAACACACACTCACACACACACAGGAAACAAGACAAAAAAATATTACCACAACATTCCTTTCCATAACATAAAATTTAGTCCAGTTATCACCCACCTCTTTGTGAAGATGTCCCTTCTAATGTTCCCTACACATCCCCCTTGCACAACCAAGACCCTGCCTTCCACTCCCTTAGCACATGAAACATGCCACAGATTACAATATTCATGTTTGTAACTATTTAATTTTTCTCTTATTTTGGTTTAGGCAATCCACTTTGATAGGGCAGGAATTCTGTCCTGGTCAGTTCCATCCTCAGTGCCTATTTACCACAGCGGGAAGTACTAGTAGGTGTAAGTAAGTCAGTGATGACTTAGGAATAGCTAAATGTTGCACACTTGGCTGAAGTATTATGGTGTTCCATGACCAAATGGAGTTCTTGTATTCTGATTTACAAATTTATCCAGAAATGGCACACTATTTATCTTGGATATAGCCTTTGTTATACAGTTATCTTTTCACACATTTTGAAGGACTTTCAAAAGTAGAGGGATTTTTTTTATAGAGAACAATACAAAGAACACCAGCTTTATAAATGACAATTGTGTGAAAATCTGTGTGACACCTGTAATATTCACATGTGACATAGATCAATCTATCACCATCTTTGGAGTAAAGGGAAATGAGGAGTTAACTACTTGGTTCCAAAAATATTAGCATAAAATCACATTGTTTTTGACCCAAGCTTTTATGATAACCTATGTTATATTTTTAGGAATCACCTTATAATTTTCTTAAGTTATAATGACAAGTCAGAATACTTTAATGGAGATTGAGCAATGAAAGAAAAGTGAAGTATAATAATGTCACGTTTTTAAGTCACAAACTTAGCAATTAAATATATCACAGTCGATTTCAGTTTAACAATTTCTTTCTGCTTTTTTCAAAATCTTTGTGGTACCTATCCAGATTTGCATGCTTTGTTTCCATCTCCCCTACTTCACTCCTTTCTCAGGATGACATTTAGGCACACAGAACAGATGTAATGTTATGTCGTCCTTCCCCATTGGCTTCTGGGTTGTGCCAGTTGAGATGTAAATCATCTTGCCTGGTTTCCAGATCTGGTTCCTGTCCTTGCTGTATCTTCTGGAAGTGTCTTAATGTATCTCTCTCTCTGCACAAGAAAATTCCTGGAATGCTGGCCATCTCCTTCTGTTATCCATGACAAACACCTCAGTTAATTCTAACAGAAATCCTCACAAAGATTTCTGATACTATGATGTGAAACTCTCTGACTTTGGGTTATCTACCATGCAACCACTGAGACGTCAACCAAAAACCTCTAGATTTCTTTCATACTTTTCCCAGGCTATGGAGAATGAAGGTGTCACCATCTCAGGATCTGTTCACTGCCTATCTGTGTTATGTCACCATACTATCTTGTATTGTCAGGCTGCTTCTTCAAAGAACTTTGAAATTTTGTAGGTTATAATCTAAAAATGAGGAATAAGTCCTTGTCCTTGAATATGGGTAATTTTAACAATCTAGCCTAGAATTTTGATTCCTCAGGCAGATGGGATTTTTGTTTCAAAGGATTATCTTTCCCTTTCCCTATGACTTCCTTTCCACCAAGACTAGAAGGACTCTTTTAGGAAGGGTATCCCTTCACATTATGCTATGGACTGAATTATGTCCTCCCCAAATCCATATGTTGAAGCACTAACCTAATGTGGTTGGTATTTGGAGAGGAGACCTTTGAAAGGTAATTAGGTTTAGATGAGGTCATGAAAAAGGCCTCAGGATGGGAATTAGTGTCCTCATGAAAAGAGGCATCAGAAAGCTTCCTTTCTCTCTCTCTCTCTCTCTACCTTGGGAGGACACAGCAAGAAGCTGCTGGCTGAGTGACAGGAAGAGGTCTTTCACCAGAATCTGATCATGCTGCCACCCTGATTCTGACGTCCTGCCCCTAGAATTGTAAAACAATATATATATATGTGTATATGTATATGTGTGTGTATATATATATATATATATATATATATATATATATATATATATAAATTTAAGCTGCCTGGTCTTGGTGTTCTACTATGGTAGCCAAAGCTGATGAAGATATGTTATATCTTCTTCCTACTACTGCATGGCTTAATCTTAATAAGAGGGATTGTTGGGGGACTAAATGCAATTTACCAAGAAAGCAACATATGCTAGGGCTATTATCAAGTATTATTGGTGTTATGGATAGAAGAATGCAAAGAAGACCTCAAATTCAGAGTAAATAATGAGAAATTATGTATACATTATTTTTCAAACAGTAGGATACAACCCATTAATGGATGATGAAGACAATTAAGTAGGTCATAATTATCCTTCCTCTTAATGATTTAGAATAGAACAAAACAAGGTAGAAAATAACAGAACATTGCTTCGTGAAAGGTTTTATTATTTAGTTGTGAGCACGGGCATATTTGCTTCATGTGTGTGTATACCAGTTCATAATACAACAGAGGCTTCTTCCTGAGACAGCAAGTATTAGAGCCATGCCCAGCATACTCAAAAAGATAAAGATGTCAGTAAATCCTCTCGTTCCAAGCCTCCACGGCCTTTAACAAGGAAGCATTGGCAACGATGCCTCTGAAAGGGCATCAGTCTTGGAGACCATTTGGAATTTTGCCCCCCCGTCTGTCCCCTGTACCTCAGATACACATTGAATTTATCTCTATCAGATTTCAAAAATCGATGGTGACACCCTTGCAACTTTTTTTAGTTCTTTTGTATTTTATTTTATAAATTTTCTTCAATTTTTCCCACCCTCCTCCAAACCTAGTTCTGACTCCTTTAACCTCCACTGCACATGGTTCTTCTCTGAACCATCAGAACTTCTCTGAGCATCATTTTCTTTATTTAGAAAATAAGAGAGTTAGACTTGCTTTTATTTAATGTCAATTCTATCCCTAAAATTCTTTTTTTTTTTTTTTTTGCTTTTATATTAGAGTATTGCATCTATGACAGTGTTTCTTAACCTGGGATTCATGACCAGCCTTTCAGGGTCTGAGGATATACACTCAAGGATTGGAAAGCTTTAAAATTTGTTGCCATAAAGTTTTTTTTGTTGTTGTTGTTGTTTGCTTGTTTTCATAGCCTTGGGAACTTGGATGCACTTTTCTGGATGAGTGGCTTATGCAAGGGCTCAAGAACTTCATGTTGTTCAGTATAAATTGAAACACGTCGTACTGTGTGGGGATGCAGAATGAGACAGGAGCTATCAGCAGAATGTATATGTAAACAGCCTTGTAAGCCAAGTTAAGGATTTTGAATTTTATCCTAAGATCAATATGTATATGTGTGCAGTGGGGGTGGGTCATGAGACTGTTTATGGTAGAAGACAATAGAGAGAGTTCATTAAAGAGAGAAATGAAAGGTTTTGTTTAAAAACTTCACCAAGGGAGAACCAGGTTGAAGATGACAAAAGCCTGGGTCTGGTCAGGAAAACTTTAATGTTAGCAGAGTGAGAAATAGTATTTGCCTCCACTAAATATGAATAGAGTAGTGGAGAAGCAGAGATGTGGAAAATTTGGAAAGATGTATTGTAGACAGATTCATCAGAACTTGATATTGGGCTCGATTTGGGGTTTAAAGGAGAGGGCTATGGAGGATGACGTGGGCACCTGGTTCATGTAATTGGTAAGGTGATGAAAAGATGATCTTCTGAGAGTGTTAGAAAATTGTGAGGTAGGAGGTAGGGAGAAATTAGAAAAAAAATGTTAATGTGGACCGTGGGAGAGGAAACTACCTACACATATTCTAGTACTAACAGGCAGGGTGCCGGGCTCATCTGGAACCAGACCTTATGAATTTGTACATGGTTTCCCCAGTGGTATTCAATAGCCAGTAGGAGCTTGGTAGTTTTATTAACCCAGAACTAGGGAGAATGCAAAAGATACACATAAGCTTGGGTGGCATTTTAAAGATGTGTGTGTGTATGTAGCCAAGTGATGAAAATCAAGCATATTCCTAACTATTTTAATATTTTAATGCAATTCAAAGAATTGGCCACTACAAAAACCTTCACTAACCACCTCCACCTCATACCAGTTATTGGCCTTGCACTCCTTCATACTCCCTCAAAGCTATTTGAACTACATTATCCTACTCTTGCAGTCCCCATGTTCCCTAATCAAAAACAAAACAAAACAAAACAAAACAAAAAAACTGTTAGATAGGTATTTTAAATAGATCAATTTTGGTCTCACAGAACATGTAGGATCAACACCAATAGGGGGAGAAGGGGAATACTGAAATGGTAATGCAATTTGCATTTGCAAGGAAGCCTGGCTTTTTTATACTCCCAATCTGGGATCTGGGCAGCTTCTGTGGAGGAAGGTGTGACTTTGGATGAGGCAGCTCTTTTCAGCTTAGGGCAGTGGTTCTCAAAGTGTGGTTCCCAGAACATCAGCATGAGCATCGCCTTGCTGTTTAGTAGAAAGGTGGAATATCAGCCCCCACAGTGGACCTACTAAATCAGAAGTCTGGGGGCACAGCCATCTGTGTGTTAAACTCTCTCTGTGATTCTAATACAAGTTAATGTTTCAGAACCATTGGCTTCAGGAAATTTTGGAAAGAGACTTGGCTGAAAATTGCCAGCAGTCTAGACTCTCAGAAACTGGGGAGTACGTGTATGGCTCCTGAAGGGGAAGCCTGTGGGCAGCACCCCTGCATCATCAGTATGTGATGTTGGAAAGACCAGTCTGCTGGCAGCGGCTTCTATTCTGAGTTAGGAATATTTAAGACAGTTTGAGCAGAAAGGACAGAGAAAACAAATTAAACAATTTGAATATGAATTATGAGAACGTACACGGAACCTCCTTTTCTATTCACCTTTTTCTTAATCTCAATTATTCATCTAATATATGCAATTAATTAAGCATTCTTTACTATCAACAGCTCTCCTGAAGTCAGCTATGGTTATAATAAATATGGATAAGGAGTTTTATGTTGTGATTAGGCAATAGACTATCTTACTAGTTCAAAAAGTTAACAGTGACTTACGAGATTTTTTCCTTTATTATGTATAAGCTGGCAAAAGTTAAAAGAGGAACTTTTGAAAGTAAATCAAGTTATATAGAAGTATTAATCTAAAGCAAATACATCTTCTCTTAGTTGATTAGCATAGAAGTCAAGTTTCCGTTAGAATAAAACACCTAATGCTTCATTAAGCACTCGTGAGATTGTGTAAAACTTGCTTTTAAACCCATATTCAATCAATTATTTTCCAAGGCTATTGACTATAGATATTCACTTTTATTGCCGAGCTTCTGCATCTTAAATCCTTGTAACACCAACCTTGACTACAGAAATATTCATTGCCAAGATGCAATTTATTTAATGCACAGAACTGCTTGTTGGTTCAGTTCAGTGAAGTCTAGATGCTATGAAGTGGGCATCTTGAAAATTTCCCCCCACTCCTAGCTAGAAGTACCTGGAAAATGGCAATCCATCTTGGAAGAGGATAAAGAGGAGACCTGTCAAGTCACTTTACCTTGTTTTCAGATTACATGCAAAAGAACTTACTTTTGCAGGAACCAGTAAGGTTTCTGTGCCACTTGAAATAGAATAAATGCTTCCTGGCAAATGGAAACAAATAAAGATAGAACAGGTTTAAATAGCCCCGAAGACAGAGATTCAGACTTTTAGTTTAGTCACTACCTCAGGAAAATTAGTAGCTCTTTAGGAAAAATTTAAGGTGTAAATCTCTCAGTAGAAGCAGTTTAAAGCAAGGTAAAATATGAAGCAAGCAACAAACAGCTATAAAGTATTACAATGCAGAAATATGTCTCCATTTTCATGCAATAGATGCTTTCTGGTTTTTAAACAACCAAACTTCCTAATCAGATGCAAACTCAACACCCTGGAGTTAGGTGAACCATTTGTTCCTTGCCAGTGACTAGGGGCTTTTTATCATTCATCATTTTATGGTGTAGAGAAGGAGGATGGCAGAAGATAATAAGCAAAACTGGACAGCGGGTTTGTGAATACTTAGAGGATGAAAAGAAAAGTTGAACTGAGCTTGCAACAGGTATTGATTAGCAGTGGTAATCTGGGATCTCCTAAAGACTGATGGAAATGGTTATGGAGTTCTGTTGTAGATGAAGGTAAACATCAATGACCTCAATCTAGCCCAGTGAAGTTCTCTCATTGTTCCCACTAATCCTTTTTACAAGTGAATTTTTTTAAAAATTTTAATTGAAATAGTTTTCTTTGTGTGCCCTACTCATGTTGCTCAAATGTATGCCTACAAGCAGTAGTAATATTTTCGCATGTGTATTTGATGTTAAAGCCAGAGCATGAAGTCATTTACTTGACTCCTGAATTTCTTTCCTTTCTTTTTGATTTTAACGAGCATCTCCTGCTCCCACGAAGACTGTGTGTTCAAGAAGCTGACTCTAGGGGTGCCTGCATGCCTCAGTTGATTGAGTGAGCAACCTTTGGTTTTGGTTCAGGTCTCCAACTTCAGGTTGTGAGATTGAGCCCCAGACAGCTTGGGGCTCAGTGCTGAGTCTGCTTGAGATTCTCTGCCTCTATCACCTGCTCTTGCATACACTTTTTCTCTCTCTCAAATTAATTAATTAATTTTGAAAAAAGAAGCTGACTCTATCGATAGGTACAGAGGTGGCACATGGGCTCCCTGGGCATAGTGATTTATTCAGAGATGGATCTGCACTTTAACTGGTCTGATCAGAATGATCTCTGGACATTTATTTGGAGATTGTAGCAAAGCTGCTCTCTTTCACTGGCTAGGAATGCAGAGTATGATTTCTTAGGATTCACTGTCATCCATCTTGGACTGTGAGAAGAGAAGCCTTTAATGAGTGAAAGACACACTGAGATAAAGGAATAGTGACATACAAAATGAATAAAATAAGTTCTGGTAATACATTTTAAGCTGTGGTTCAAGACTATGTGAAAGACTTTTTAGCAACAAAAGCAATAAGGTACCTTCACTAATTAAACCTATGTAAGTTGTGTTTTCTATTATTTGCAAACAAAAGCATTCTGATAAATGTGACAATCCTCCATTCTCTAATCCCTAAATCATATATGGAAGAATAAGAATAAGAATAAGAAGAAGAAGAAGAAGAAGAAGAAGAAGAGGAGGAGGAGGAGGAGGAAGGGGAGGAGGAGGAGGAAGAGGAGGAGGAGGAAGAAAGGGGCACCAAGGTGATTCAGTCAGTTAAGCATCCCATTCTTGATTTTGGCTCAGTTCGTGATCTCAGGATTGTTAGATCAAGCCTCACATGGGGCTCTGTGTTTAGTGCTGAGTCTGCTTGAGATTCTCTCTCCCTCTCCCTTTGGTCCTCCCTCTCATGCTCTCTCTCTCTCTCTCCAATAAATAAATAAATCTTTAAAAAGAAGAAGAAGAAAGAGAAACAGGAACAGATCAAGTAAGCAGTAATATTTCTATAGAAGTGGAAACTGTCTTCTGATCGCCTATGCGTAAACCATGGATAATGCAATACCTTACTTTAATTGCTTATCTCATAGCGACATAGTTGAAGTCATAGTCAATCTCAATGAGCAATTTGGAGATTGGTTACTTTATTTTCTTTTCTTCATTCACTGCCAGGGAAGCATATGGAATATAATTAAAGTATTATTGAGGAGTCAGGAGGGTTTCTCCACATTAACAGAAGACAGTCATCTATAAACAAAAATCCTGTTTCATTCAAACATTTTGCTCACTGTAATAAAGAACATAAGAAAGAGAATGAGAAATCACAGAACAAACAAGTTGTTTCTTCTATTTCAAAGATTACCTGGAGGTATCCGTTGCCCTTTACTATATAATTAGTAAGATGCATTACTTGAAGTTAAAATTTCTGGTGAATAAAAAACAGGTTTTCATGAATATATTGATCTAAATAACTTAGAGGAAACTCATATGCTTTTATTGCAGGCCAAAACTCACCAGTGAAGCTCCATCATTAAATACCCATAAAATGTCTTTTTATCCTTTCAATTTGACTGCATAAGTGTGTTTTTATAATAGTTGTTGAATACAACAATACACTTTAGTATTCTTGTTCTTTTGTTTTATTTTGTTTTCTTTCTTTTCTTTTTCTTTTTCTTTCTTTTTTTTTTTTTTAGTGTTAAGAAGCTACAATAAGGAGCCCACTAGGGATGTTGACAATGAAGGAAGTAATTGGCTCTCAGAGAGGTAAATGATAAAATCTATATTAGATTACAGTCAGCAGATTTATGAGAGACCAGATGGCTTCTGGATGAAGTATTAACATATTTAAAGAAAGAAGGTGCTGCACAGAAGGGGCATCAGTGAACCATGGAAATGCAGGAAAAGCAATGTCTTGGGGCAAATGGTAACCATCATGAAATGAAAAGAGGACCTTAGTCATTGGATATCAAGTTATTTATATCCCACTAGCAAGGCTGGCCCTTAGATTTGGAGCCAGAGGGCCTTCAAGTCTTTCTGATCTGAATGGATAATCCAAGTTTATTTTGAGATGGAACAACAGCTATTCTCACCTGTTGCCATTAAGCGTTGAAATCATCTGACAACTAGTTTTGATCTCATACTCACCAAGAAATCTGATTCCCATATCTTTCTCCTTTTCTGTTTTTCAGTCCTGTCACTACAATTTCACAGTAAATCAATAAAACAGACTTTAATTATGCTTATTGTATGGCCATATAGTTTGGCCACTGGGAGCCAATGTGCCAACACTAACTCAAATATATATAGTTTGTGTGACTGTTGTATTTCTCAGTACATATAAATAAGTTTATCCTTTGTATTTATCTTACATATTGTCTATTAGTAACCGTGAACTAGTCCATTCAGGACCTGATCCCATTCTGAGACATTAATAAGACAGCGTCTTTGGGGACTTCAAAATGAAGAAATGTTATAGAAGGTTTGATACCACTTACTTATTTTTATATTAATTTCTAAAGTATCCATCAAAAATAATCAGGCATTATTTATAGTTTTTATGCAAAGTTTAATAGTTTTTCAAAAATCTTCCATAACCTCCTATTGCCTTCAGGATAAAGTTTGAGCTATTTAGGGTGATATGTAAATCCCTTCATGATCTGACTTCCATATCTTCATCTCATGACATCCTGCAGCATGTAACGGATGTTATATTCTTGATCTCTTATAAACTACCTACACTTCAAGGTCCACCACAAACATTATCGTAGCAGAGTCACTCGCCCTTTCTTCTTTCCTCTGTTTAAACATAAGCTTTCTTTGGAGCTTCAGTCTTAGTTGTCATAATATTCATGGCAACACTATGGCGTGTTGTAATTATTGACTTGGCTATAAGATTACAAGCCTTTTTGAAGGAGAAATTCTGAATTTTACCTTGATATGCCTAAGACGTAAGGACAGTGCTTATATGAAATTGAAGGGAGTTTACTGACTGGATGAATGGGGAATGAATAGAATTTTGCTCCCAATCCAATTCACTTTCCTTGTTACAAACTATAGTAGACTGACATATGGCCTGATTCCTTAGCTCTCCCTGTGTCCATATCTATCATCATATACTTTTGATATGACCTTTACATTGTGATTCTTAAACTCAGCCCTGTGACTTGCATTAGGACAGTGAAATGTGGGTACACAAGACATAAGCGGAGATTTGTGGAGAAGCATAGGAATTAGAACCACTTGACAGAAGAATGAATGAGCCCAGCCAAACCCTGTCAAGTCTATCCTACATCAGCTGAATCCCAGTGATGCATGACAAATAAATGCTCATTATTATAGGCCACTGAAGTTTTGGGTGTTTTATTATGCAATGTTGTCACAATACAGAAGTGACACACCTATGATGATTGGTGATCTTAATGAAGCTATACTCCTGGCAAAAACAAAGCCATAATTAGTGTTGACCATAGACAGTATGGAGTAAATGGTTAAAATAGCATGCTCTAAAGCCAGGCTACTTGGGTTTAACCTCATTTTTGCACTTATTAATAATTTGACCTCAATGATCTACTAACTCATGATAGGCTTGTTTTCTCATCTATAAAATGTGGAAAATAATAGCAAGTACCTCACAAATTTTGTTATGAGTATTAAGTTGTGAAAATATGAAAAACACTTAGAACTGTGCCTAGCATGAGGTGCACGCTCAAGAAATGCTATTGCTCCTGTGCGTAAAACAAAACAAAACAAAACAAAACAAAAAAAACCTTTCTTAATGAATTTCCTTCTTGTTCTTTCCCTTGTGATGAGCTATGCTCTTCTTAGCTATGATGTATGGTTCTGGACATCCTCGAAAAATATCAAAATATTAATGTTTTATCATTCTGTTCAACAACATGGCTCTTTCAACTCAGAAATAGAAAAACCCTAAATTGTAAGCCACACATGACAGATTTGCTGTGATAGTCACACAACACCTCCTAATAAAATATAGAAAATTAGAAGCTAAGAAAGTAAAACCTATTCATGACAAAGCTCAGACCCAAACTCCAAACTTTTAAGCTTGAAACTAAGCCTAAGTTGCCTTCCTTTCAAAGAGAACCACTCATCATGGAAGATCAGCTCTGACAGACTGTTAAGGGTCAAAAGGAGCAAACTTTCACACCTACTGTGAGGGAAAAGCCATTTCTGGCTTTTCTCTATATTCCCACACCTCTGCTGGGCTCCTCCTGATTTGGTACCCTGAAATATCTTATGGGAGCAAGTGACAGAAATGATATGGGGTTTACCCCTTCACTGTGAGGGCCTTTGGAGAAGGAATGCTGAATAGTAATAATTTATCAATCTCCTTAAAGGCTTCTACCATCATGCATCAGGCTCTCTGTTACACAGAAAACTCAAGAAGCTGCTGAGGATAATTTTAAACTTTGCTAGAAGCTGACAAGGAAGGTGTATGAAAATAGTGAAGCCATCGGACTTGGCCACATCCTTGCCAAGGATTTCTAAACAAGAAGGCGCTTCTTTGACATTTCCATATGGGATTCTTCCCATAAAGCACTGGTACTGTGTTTCGGGATGCAGCATGCCCGCCACCACCATCTGTAAAGAAGAGAGTAGAAATGCTGACTGTAGCAATTGGCAGGACTTGTCATCTCTCTCCAGCAGTGGCACAATCCCTGAATGGGCTGCTTTCGATCAGTTACTGTGCAGGGTGAAATAACTATGTCAGAGTCATTGGTAGTTCTTGCCTGCGATAGGAAAGTATTTTCTTGCTAGGAGGGAAATACAAGAAATAATTTGAATAGTTAGAAACGTGTCTCAGAACTTTGTATGGATCTGTTTTCAATTATTAGCAGGCCAAAACTGTGGTACTTCTAAATAGATATGGGTATGAATAGAATTAATTATGATCCAAAGCTAGTACAGGAGGTTATGGCCTTGTGGGTGACAATTGAGGGCTGTGTTAGAGCCACTGCCCATTGTTAATGGTATAGAAGTATAAATAGCTTGTAGATTTGGCTTCAGGATCATCTTTTCCTGAAGGTCTGCTTAGGGAGATGAGAAATGAGGATTATGTTATTAGAATATAAATTTGGCCTCCGGGGAAGCCCTTCCAGCTCAAAAAATTATGGACATCTTTATGACATTCAGAACCATTATGCATACACTATAACTCACCAGAAATTCAGAGCCAGCCACACACAGCAGAAACACAGAGGAGAGTGTCTTCATTTGGAAAACTGAAATAACATCATCACCTTGCACCACGATGACCATTCTCAAGGCCAAGGATAATCCTTGGAGATGCAGACATGAAAGCTGTCGGTATTGCCTGCTGACTTGTAAGCCTTCTGACAAATTATTGTTAATAGCAGTAGGTGAGAAAAGAGATCTAACCTTTGGTTGGGGGTGCTAAAATAGCTTGAGAATTCACTGGGGGCAGTTATTAAACAGTATCCCCTTTTTCAAGGCCACCCTTTGATACGGTGAAAAATGAGGCAGTAGAGCAGGTCATGGATACCAACTTTTCACTCTGGGTCCACTTGGGGAACTCATCCAGAGTGGGGCAAATTCATTAATCTCCTTTAAGCCTTCTACCTCTACTTACAAGGCTTTAAGTGGAATGCTCCAATTTTTTTTTTTTTTTCTGAACAGTGGTGCTCTATTTACATCAGAAGGGACATGAAATACCACAACAATCACGAAAAATGAAATCCTACAGCTTAGCCTGCCAACCAGCATGGAAAGTGTGCAGCTGGAAGTGAGCTTCATAAGGCAAGTCACGCACAGGGGAGAGAAGACAGCCAGATGCCAAAATAGCTTATGGATAGCATGAGAAAGGGTGGCAGCCTGAGAACGGCAGGCAACAAGACCTAAAAAGACTCACAGAAGAGAAGTATTTGGCTTAGCTCCCTAGAAGCAGACAGACAGAAAAGAGAACAGAGAATCCACGTTGAGGATGCAGGAGCCGTGTCAAACGCAGAGATAAGACCTGCCCAGAGTGCCTGCAGCTGTAAATGCAGGGTTGTGGTCATTTGAACCCAGGGTTACAAGGATCCCTGGGTTATCTATCAAACTTGACAGCTGTATTTGATACTGTCAGTGTCATCTGTGTCATTGTTGAATATAAAGGTCAAAAAACTAAAGAGCTGTAGCGACATCTTAAATATGAAGGCTATCCAAATGACACTCTCCACATGAGATCACAGCCATACACATTTTAGAAAAGGTTGTCTAAGTGCTCTATGTAGCAGATATTTTTATGTACACTGCCACCTCATGTGGGCCATGAAAAAAATGGGAAAATACATTTCAGCTTAGGTTAGCCTCTTCCCTTCTCTTCTTCTGTTAATGTGTTGGCCCCTATTTCCACTAATCTGAGATATTAAACACGAAGAAACAGTACATGTGTGAAGATACGATGGTGTGTTTATAGGCAGCACATACCTGTATCTTTATTTTCTAAAATCTGAGCGCATCTGTACCTGGCAGGAATTCTCCTTGTTTCTCTCTGGTTCTTCTAGTACTTAATGTCTATTCATGTGAAACAAGAAACAACGTCCCTCTCATTTTATTCCAAAGCCATTTTTAATGCCAAAGATGAATGAGGATATGGGGGAGGTTGACATTTACTCAGAATTATTATTCAATCAAAGTTCTATTTTCCTCTTGTGATGATTTCATTTGTCAGAGTAGTTTTAATGCAAAGCTTGTGATCAGGTTTTTTTTTTTTTTTTTTCCTTAAACAATTGGTACTACCATCTGTGTCACCTGAGGCTTCTTTTTGTTGATTATTTTGCATTGTAGCCTCATGTAATGTGACACAATGAAAACATAAATAATTTGGGCCCTGTTTTGCTGGGAACGAAAGCTCCACACAGTTGTGTGGTGCCAGAGTGCGGATTCCAGAGAAGGTAAGGCAGCATAATATTCTTCCCACAAAAACACGCTACTTTTTTCTTCTTTTTTTCCAATCCTCTCTTTAAAATTCTTTGTTTAGTTTGATTGGAGATCCACATCAGAGGTGTTTTCTAGGGCACTGGACCTGCCTGCTTGGGAACTTCCCACTGTGCTGATGAAGCACAGTTCACCTAGTCTGAGCCGCTGGAGTTCAGAACAACCCTAGGGCATTTTTGTTTTCTGTTTTATATCTCGTTTGTTCTTTCTCTTTGTTCTCTTCCATTCAGAGAAAGGTGTGTGCTAATGCCAACTTGTTAGAAGTGTGCCCAGCAGGAGGAGAATGTGAGCTGTTTGGATTCTTTAAAATAGTTCTTGCTTATTTGCCCACTGCATTAGATAACAATTAGAGGGTAGTCTTTCCATAGATACAAGGGGCTCACTCTTCAAATAGCTGAGGTGAGAAATGTGTTACCTCTGGACTTTGATGGTTTACCCTGATTCTTTCATACTTTACTCTTAGGCTCCTCCTCCCATGCCCAGTAGAAATGGTTTTTGGCTATCCTTTTCATAACAGAGCTATCTTCAAAAAAATGAGATAGATATATTGGAGATTGATTCTGAAATGTTCTATTTGGAGAATGCAGGATTCCAGCATGAGTTATATTTTCTGCTATCTTGCCAAAGCAGGCACTCTCTGGCCTTGCCTCTTGGAATAGCTTGAAAATAGGAGTGCTGAGCTAAGTTAATAAACTGGTAGCATTTTTTTAAACTTAATTTTCAGACTATGTCATCAGTAGGGGAGGGAGAACAAATTAGGATCCTTGCAAAAATGTTTAAGGGCTAGAATTTTGGATCAAGGTTCATGTTTAGCTTGTTGATCAATGCAATTTATAGATTAGCTGCTTTTGATTGGTTAATTTTGTGTTTACATGTGCTAGAGCTAGTGCTCTCACTAGGACATAAAGAAAAGCATCTTCTGATGGAAAGCATTTAATGGTGATAAGAAGAGGACTCCTCCAATTCTCTCTTATGCCAGAAAAGCCACCCTGATACATTCATTCTCCTCCTTCAAACATTTTCCTCCCTATATCCATAAAAGAGCTGGATTTTAAGTAGCAGGACTTAGAGCCAACAGACACCAGAGATTTTGATTGCCTACATGCTTATTACTCAGAAAGGTTGATTAAGTATGTTTTACTCAATTAACCACAGATGTGCCCTTGTGCACGACTAGTTTGTAATTGTCCTAATTGATTCTGAGGAGAGATCTTTGGTCAGAGTCAAGCCAGATGTAGGCTTTGTTAGTGATTTTGATAGAATGACCCCAGGAAACTCCATTTTTACAGCTTTGATATAAAAAAAAGCCCAAGAAGCTTGCCCAGGCTTCTCTGCTTGCTTAATTATATTTTTGGTAATTTATTTTACCAATTGACTTGTAGCCAGGCCAGGTTATGTTTAATTTTGATGATGTTGCATGGACTTGCAGGAGAGGAAGAAATGTCCCAGCTCATTACCTTCTCTTCTTGCTTTATCAGATCCGTTTTCTGGAAACTGTATGCAAATTCTGGTTATCAGACACTTTCTTTGAAAAAAAAATTCCTTTCTATCTCTCCCCGCTTCTGAATCCTTTTGTTAGCATAGGGTAAATAGTCTGCTTCCTGTCTTCTAATCACTGATGTTGGAGATTTCACCATTAGCCACTCATTCTGCTTTCTGTAGTACTGTCTTTCCAATTATACCCACAAACTAATATTATTTTGGTAAAGTGAGGCTTTAAGATTGGGTTAAGATAAAGTTTCATTACATATAGCAATCAGATCAATTCAGAATTCTCAATTCTTAGAACTTTACTAGTAAAAACAGTGGTAGACAACATTTTGAAACAGAATTTTATTTTTTACATTTCCAAATTAAATTCAGTATCTGTAATCTCCTTGTCCTTTCCCAGAAGGGAGATAATAATAGAAGGCAGAGAGTAGACAAAGATGTGTTTTGTCATAAGAGAAAATGAGGAGAGTAGATAGAAATTAAGTGATGAACAAGTTTTGTTTTTGTTTTTTTCACCTGCATCTGTGGACTATGAGATCTGTATCTCTTACAGTAGTTTCAGTTATGTTGTTATAATTGTTCTTATAAACATTATTACAGGAGTTCTACTTTTGTTTGCTCACACAGGCATACTGTCTTAGAATGTGGCTAAATATAAAGTCCTTTCCACCCCAATACCCATCCACATGTAGTTCTTGCAGAAAAAACAAGAGATACCAAAATCCAGGAAGTATTCAATACACATGTGTGGTTACAGATGAGCAACGTGTATATTCTAGGTATATATTTTGTTAGCCTTGAAAACAAAAACTGCCAGTTGTTTTATCAGCAAAGGATAGGTTTTATTTGGGTCAAACAAGCTGTGGCAAGACTGTAGCCAAGTCCAGGGAACAAGAAGAGAAGTGTGCTTTTATGAGGAGGAAAGGAATACATTGGGAAGGCTGCTAGAAACTAAAAATCCATTAGTGTAAAGTGGGAGTTTGAAGTGTGGTGCTTTCTCACAGGCTGAGCTGTTTGGGCACTGGGGACAGTAAAGCATCTTTTTTCTGCCCCTGGAGAAGGAGAGTAGAATCCATGTGTAAGGTCAAGTCTATGTAGGTCAAATTTGTCTCTTCCTGTTGGGTCTGCAATTGACTAGGAGTGGTAGAGAATGAGCTCCCCCCACCTAACCTCTCAACTCCATTTTAGTGAGGTTTCCCATTACTAATCTTCACAGTTTCTTCAGAGAAGAAGGCATAAGTTCAGAGTGAGAGGGGAGGAATATGGTCCTGACAACACGTAAGTATTATATAAGTTCATTTGGAACTCCAGATGTTGTTTTCTCAGTCACATTTACCAGGCAATTCATAGTCCATGGACATGTGAATGAGTATTTTATGCAAGACTTTTTAACTTTATTTTTGAAATTTTACTGTCTCAACCTTTACTTTGGTAGATTTTGTAAATGTTGTCACTAGATAAAATGTCAGACTGTGCAGGTGTATAAGGTTTGTACCAAGATAGTGGGGGCAGTGTTGTCATGTAAGGGAGGAATAAAAAATATTTTTGCTCTACCTTCTTAGTTTCTCCAGCTATAGCTAAATTAGACAGAATGTGGGGAGCAAGAATTTCTGTCCCCTTTAAGGGCCTTCTAGCTGAATTAAGAATCAAATTGTCATGAGATAATCAGGAGAAAACCGAATGTAATCCTGTACACATGCAGAATTCACACAGACATGGAAATTGCAAAGACAGCAAAAAGAGGTATATATGTTACTTTGAACTAAGGAGAAGAGGGTAGTGGTCTGACACTTCAAAGGGAAGAAATGCAACTCACAGAAGATGAGAAAGGTAAATATTTGGTAAGTAAATGTTTGCTGGCTACTGAGAAACAAAGGGACACAGAGAACTTTGGTCAAACAGGCCTTGCTAGGGTCCTCCTTATCTACCATACCTAATTATATCATAATGTAATTATCGATAGTGATAGCTCTCTTCCTAGAGCAGGTCTTCTATCTATACTCTTTTTAGGCAAATGTAGGGAAGGTAAAGAGATTCTCTTGAATCTGCTGGGTTTTGAGTGCTTTTCTTTTTTTTTTTTTTGTTTTTCTAAAGATTTCATTTATGTATCTGAGAAAGAAAGAGAGTGTGTACACTCAAGTGAGCACGAGGTGGAGGAGGGGCAGAGAGACAAGCAGATTCAGACTCCCTCAGCAGGGGAGGGGAGCCTGATGTAGGGCAATCTCAGGGATCTGAGATCACAACCTGAGCCCAAATCAGACTCAACTGACTAAGCCACCCAGGCACCACTTTGAATGCTTTTTCACTCAAAATAATCTTCATGCCAAAGTGGCCCATCTTGGTCTGGCTTGTCCTTGACCCACACACTGGTAAATGACAGATTAACAAGAGAAAAACTAAGAGAAGTCTATTAACATATGTATCATACATACACATGGAAGCATCTAGTGATGAGTAGCCCAAAAGGATGGTTAGAATTTGGGCTCATTATCAATTTAGGCTAAACAAAGGGAAAAAAGGTTTTGGATTTCTGTCCCAGGGTGGCAAGTTCTAGGAAGGTGGTTAGGAAAAGTATGGTAAATAAGGGATGTTAGTAAGGTTTGTTATACAGATTTGTCTTACCTTCTCTAATGAACAACTGTTACCAGTTCTCCACAGTTATGGTACAGGAGAGGGAAAAACCTTTACAAATGGAGATTTCCTTCATAAATGTAAATATCTTTTACAAAAGGAAAACTTGTGCCCTGTCTTTGTAGCTTTTCCCACATATACTGGTTCTCAAAGTCTTTTAGGTCAAAGTAATCAATATGCCAAAGAATATACCAATGTATTGCCTATTCTGACTTTCATTCATTCCCCTCACTTGCGTTAAGATGCTTTCAGTTACAAGATAAAGACAAAAGAGCTCAAACTGTCTTAAACAATAAAAAGAAATATAAAATTTGAACTCTATGATAGGTTTTTTTTTTTTTTTTAAGATTTTATTTATTTATGAGAGACACACAGAGAGAGGGAGAGACACAGGCAGAGAGAGAAGCAGGCTCCCCGCAGGGAGCCTGATGTGGGACTGGATCCTGATCCGGGGACTCCAGGGTCACACCCTGGGCCAAAGGCAGACACAACCACTGAGCCATCCAGACGTCCCTATGATGGGTTTAATATTAGGTTCAATCCACAGACAACCTGGTTATCAAGGACACAGTTTTGGTTTATTCTTCCTCTCCATTTTTAAGGGAATAAGCTCCTAGGCTGTGAGAGTTTTCCTCATGGTCATGTATATGAAGATTGTCAGGAGATTCTAGGGCCAGATGCCTACAACAGAGGGAAGAAAAACTTGGTTTTCAAATTCCCAGCAAAATTCCTGATGGCGCATTTGATTGGTCCAGAGCAACTTTCTGATTTCACACTAATTGAGTTAGCTTAGGTTATAGGCCTGTCCCTTAACTGATTTTTCTTTTTTTTTTTAAGAGCAGGAAATTCAATACAGGGTGGGTTTAATTGAGGGCACATTCTCTAGTCCTGAATAATCCCAGCCCAATATTCAGATTCGACTGAAAAACATGGACATAGAATGGGGATGAATGGTTCCCTTAAATTTTAACCTTTTCTTCTTGCCACAAGAAAGGTGATTAGTGCTGGAAAAGGAACAACAATCATTGACTACACTATTTTTTTGAAAATCACTGGTTTAAAACCATATACATATATCATATAGAGAGGAAATCAAAATATGTTTAATATCTGTGTGGGTATTAAACAAAGGTGATGGAAAACTTGAAAAGATAGCTTTTTATCTAAAGAAAAATAGAGCAAAGGAAATATTGTCATAGGCTAGAATGGGCACAGCCATTGGGATAAAATCATGGAGATTTCATGTCATAGAATTTTAGGGTTGAACCCCAGAAAACTAGAAGAAAACTCCAGTTTTTAAAATCTTCTTTCTTGTATTGAGCTGAACTTTCTCCCTTTAAATGTTACCAAATCATTTCCCCTGGTGCTACCATTTGAAACTACTTATAAAAGTAGTATTTCTACTTTTGGTACTACCAGTATCAGAGTACTGGTATTTCTCTGACCAGACAGAAGGCAGAGAAAATGAGCAATATCATCATATATCCTGTTGTCTGGCAGTGCCCACATTATGACTTGAGGGCATTAAAGTACACGCTGTCTTATAGAGTGAATTTTTCTAGCCCACAGAAAGGCTTGGCCCAATGAAAGGAATCTCCCAGGGCACATGGACTCCTGGAAATCTATAGAGAAAGTTCAACAAATTTTAAGGTAGTTGGGAATGAGACAGGCCATCCATGCTCCTGTCTAGTTGGGAATGAGACAGGCCATCCATGCTCCTATCTTTGAATGCCTTGATCATGTTGTATTTACTGAAGGAATGAAAGCTAAGATAGTCTGGAGTCAAGCCCAAGCATCTGGTATGAGATGCCTATATCCATACTGAGACCACTTATGGGACAAGACTTTTTTTTAAGATTTTATTTATTTATTCATGAGAGACACCGAGAGAGGCAGAGCCACAGGCAGAGGGAGAAGCAGGTTCCCTGTGGGAGCCTGATTGTGGGATGGAGTCCTGGAACCCAGGATCACACCCTGAGCCAAAGGCAGACACTTAACAACTGAGCCACCCAGGTGTCCTGGGACAAGACATTTTTGATCTGAGCAATTCATTGCAGATCTGTTAGAAACTGACAAATCCTAGGAAGGTACAAACTGTGAGAAAGACTCAAGGCAGAAAGGGAGCTCAAAAAGCCAAAGCCGATCCCAATTAGCTGTAAAGGGGCTGGTAAAAGTCACTCAGAAGTAAATGTGGTTTGATCTCATTGCTGCTAGGATCCCACTCAAAAAGTAGACCGACAACCTACACTAGGAGTTGTTTCCAGGACATAGCCTTGAGAAGGTACGATGTTGAGACCATCTGGGTGGTACACTCAACTAAAGCTAGTTAAGGTCTCTCTAGATCTAGTTAAGATCTAGTCATCTTCCAGCCACCCAAGACAAGACTCATATATAAGTTCCTTATTAAAACTGTCACCTACCCAACCCGGAGTGGCCTGCCTCTTTCTTTGGTTTCTCCTCATGCTCTGTGTATGGAGGTCGGTTTCAGATTTCACCCAGGAAATTCCCAAGGTCCCTTATACACAAGGTTGTGTCACAGTTGCCATATGGACGGTGGATAGTGTCTCGGACAGGCTGTTGGGAAAACAGTCACACTATGATCTATTATAGCAATCTCATTCTAAGGATGGAGACACTGATCCATAGAGATATCAGGCAATTTATTCAAGATGCTCTCTTGCGATTGACAGGCCAAAAACTGCAGGTCTTTTGACATTATGTTATTTTTTTGGTCTTTCCCCACAGTTTTCTCTTTTCTAATCTGCATTACTTCTGTTTTTTACCTAAGTGTCCTTATGTGATCTTTCAATTACATTTTTCTGAAAGTGTTCCATTTATGAATATCTTGGTACTCAGAATTTAGCAAAATTATATTACAGATTAAGGGAAACCAAGGAAAATAGACAAAATATTCCCTTTAATGTCATTATTAAACTGTTATTATTTCATTAAGCCACATTAGTCATTTTGGATATCTGCAATAATCTAAACCTTCCCCCCCTCTTTTTTGAGGTTTGTGGTCTTTGTGTTTTTTTTTTTTTAATTACATCTTTAATTGTAATTTCAGTGTAGTTAACTGGAATAGCTAAGTGGAAAATCTCTCTCTAATATAATGTTTTATATTAGTTTTGAGTATACAACATATTGATTCGATAACTCTATACATATAAACATATGGTGTTTGTCTTTCTCTGACTGACTTATTTCATTTAGAATTATACCCTCTAGGTCCATCTGTGTTGTTGCAAATAGCAAAATTTCATTCTTTTTATGGCTGAATGATATTCCATTGTATGTGTGTGTATAGACCACCTCTTAATCCAGTCACCGACTCATGAACATGGGCTGCTTCTGTATTTTGGCTATTGTAAATAATGCTGGAATAAACATAGGGGTGCATGTATCCCTTAGAAATAGTGGCTATGTATGTTTTGGGTAAATACCCAATAGTGTGATTATTTGCCCAAAGGGTAGTTCTATTTTTAATGCTTTGAAGAACCCCCATATTTTTTTCCACAATGGCTGCTCCAGTTTGTATTCTTACCAACAACACACAAGGGTTCCTTTTCCTCCACATCCTCACCAGCAATTGTTATTTCTTGTGTTTCTGATTTTAGCTATTCTGACAAGTGTGAGGAGATATTTTATTGTAGTTTTAATTTGCATTTCCCTGAGATGAGTGTGTTGAGCATCTTTTCATGTGTCTGTTGGCCTTTTGTGTGTCGTCTTTGGAGAAATGTCTGTTCAAGTCTTCTGCTCATTTTTAAATTGGATTATTTGGTTTTGGGATGTTGAGTTTTATAAGTTATTTATATATTTTGCATACTAACCCTTTATTGGATATGTTCTTTGCAAATAACTTCTCCCCTTTGTAGATTGTCTTTTAGTTTTGTTGATTGTTTCCTTTTCTGTGCAGAAGTTTTTATCTTGATGAAGTCCCAATAGTTTATTTTTGCTTTTATCTCCCTTGCCTCAGGAGACATCCCTAGAAAAATGTTGCTACAGCTGATATAAGAGAAATTACTGCCTATGTTTTCTTCTAGGATTTTTGTGATTTCAGGTCTCACATTTAGGTCCTTAATCTATTTTCGGTTTATTTTTGTGTGTGTATACATAAGAAAGTTGTCCAATTTCATTGTTTTGCTGTTCAGTTTTCCCAACACAATTTGTTGATGGGATTTCTTTCCCATTATATATTCTTGCTTCTTTTGTTGAAGTTTAATTTGACTATATAATTGTGAGTTTGTTTCTGGACTTTCTATCCGGTTCCATTCCTCTGTCTATTGTCATGATAATAGATTACTGCAGCTTTGTAATATACCTTGAAATCTGGAATTGTGATGCTTCCAGGTTTGTTTTTTCTTTTTCTAGACGTTTTGGCTATTTGGGGTCTTTAGCGGTTCCATACAGATCTTAGGATTATTTGTTCTAGTTCTGTGAAATATGCTGGTGGCATTTTAATAAGAATTGCATTAAATGTGTCAATTTCTTTGGGCAGTATAGCTATTTTAACAATATTTTTTCTCCCAATCTATGAGCGTGGAATATCATCTTCAATTTCTTTTCATCAGTGTTTTGTAGTTTTCAGAGTGCAGGTCTTTTCAGCTCCTTGAAAAAACCCTCTGTGTTTTTCACTTGAAAATACGTGTTAGGTTGGATTTACTAATCTTATGTTATAAAATAAATATCTTTGAGATTTCATATTTCAAGTATCGACCACTTTTTCCTTTTAGCTTCTCAAAATTTTTAAAGACCTTATTGGATTAATCGTTATATGTCAATAAAATTTTTCTGAACACAAATGTCTGGATATGTAATCTGATGTATCTTTATGCAGCATCTACATTTGTAATTCCATCTAGCCATCAGCATAACAAGAATGATTTTAAAAACACAATTCAGGGGAGCCCGGGTGGGCCAGAGGTTTAGCAACACCTTCAGCTGGGGGTATGATCCTGGAGACCTGGGATGGAGTCCCACGTCAGGCTCCCTGCATGGAGCCTGCTTCTCCCTCTGCCTGTGTCTCTCTCTCTCTCTCTCTCTCTCTCTCTCTGTCATGAGTAAATTTAAAAAATATTAAAAAAAAAAAAAAAAAACAGACACAATTAGGGGCACCTGGGTGGATCAGTGGTTGAGCATCTGCCTTTGGCTCAGGTTGTGATACCAGGGTCCTGGGGTTGAGTTCCACATCGGGCTCCCCACAGGGAGCCTGCTTCTCCCTCTGCCTATGTCTCTGCCTCTCTCTGTGTGTCTCTCATGAATAAATAAAAGAAAATATTTTTTAAAAACACACACAGGGATCCCTGGGTGGCGCAGTGGTTTGGCCCAGGGCGCGATCCTGGAGACCCGGGATCGAATCCCACGTCGGGCTCCCAGTGCATGGAGCCTGCTTCTCCCTCTGCCTATGTGTCTGCCTCTCTCTCTCTCTCTGTGTGACTATCATAAATAAATAAATAAATAAAATAAAAACACACACATTTGATTTCTCTCTTATCATCTAGCTCTGATTCTGCTCTTTGGAGCCATGAAGAATAAAAGATTCCACTGAAAACTATGAGTCAGAAAAGTGGCATTTGACTATTTTTTAAGACTCCTTTGGTTCCTAAGGAGACCATACACAAGGTTTTGATAAAAATAAGAAATTATTAGCTCATATAAATGTAGTCAAAGAACAGAACTGACTTAGGCACAACTGGATCCATGTGCTTAAGTGATATCTTCATGGCATGGTCTTTCCACTCTACTTCTTTCTGTGAATTGACATAACTCTCAGGCAGTTGTTTGCCATCTTGCAGGGCTTTAGGAGTCCCTAGTGGAAATCATCTGCACTTTTCAGCATCCAAAATTAAGAGAAAATCCATGAGCATCTAAAAAAAATCTCAAGGTTTTGTGTTGAAAAGAGGAATTCTATCACTTGAAAATAATATGAGTAAAAATTTTTTGAAAGAACACCCAGTTTGTGACTAGAAGAGCTGTACTCAAACCAGGGCTGAACCTTTATGCCTCATTTTAGTTGAACATGCACAATCTAGCTCAAAATATTTTGCAAGAGCTATAAAAATTCTCAGTCTTTGTTTTCTAGGATGTTACATATATGTATCCCCTGAAAAACTCATTGACATTTATAATGTAAATGAAAGAAAATCTTACAATCTTTTTTTATTTAACACTTATTTATTTATTTGAAGGTGGGGAGGGGTAGTGGGCAGAGGGAGAGGGAGAGAGAGAGAATCCCAAGAAGCCTTTCCACGTAGTGTGGAGCCTGATGCAGGTCTCAATACTACCACCTGGAGATCATGACTTGTGCTGAAATGAAATGCCGATGCTTAACTGACTAAGCCACCCAAGCACCCCAAAACCTTACCATCTTTATTCACTTGGGTTGTCTGTACATTTCTATAGTCACAAACTTTTCTTCATATTGAAGTCTCCTAAGTTAAATGTATTATTTCATTGCTTATAACTAATAACTAATATACTTGGATTTTATAAGATGGTATATCTTGCTTTTGTCATATTTTACAGTGGGTTCATTCTCAGTTAATATTGGCATAAATAAGAATTTAAAACTTAGCAATTTAATTTACCTCTAAAATGATTTACCTTCAAAACTGTAACTACAAAATCATAAAGAAGATTACTTAAGATTCTTTTAGTTTCAAGTGTTCAAAATACAATTGGAGCAAGCTTAAGTAAAATGCAAACTTAATGGAAGCTTCTAGTCTGTCTTACAGATTGGAAGGATAAGAAGAGAGCTCAGCCTCACAAAAAACTGGAATCAGGGGCCTAATACCCTCAGAACTCTATCTGCCTCTCTCCCTGTCTTTCCCAGTTCAACCTCCCCCACCTCTCCAATCCAAATCCAAAATGACTGCCTCTAACTCAAAAACCTCACATCTTTATGTATAGCATAGCTTCAGACACTAGCGAGAGGTTTGTTCTCCTTTGTCTAGTTTTATAGTCCTTGGAGAAAGACACTTATTGGTTCATCTTGGATCAGGGAACCATCCTAGTAACCAGAAGTTGAAATTTGAAAAGAACTTTGTCCCAGCTTTTGTCAGATGTTTATGCCACTTAGGTCAGATGCCCAGTTCTTGTCAGCCAATATTACATCGTAGTTCCTATGTGTATAGAGGAGTAACTCTCTTTCAGAAACGGGGTTCTCCAATATCCAGCACACTAAGTAATGGATTTTCTCATAGCTAGTGGTAGCTTTAGGGTATTAGTTCAAGCTCCCGTTGAAAATTTAACATGTGTATCATAGCTGTAACTGGATTTTATACTTCAACATTATTGCTGACAATATTACATGCAAAGTAGACTTGTTCTTTTCAATGCCTCTTGCATACTTGTTAATGATCAGCTCTCTTACTAATTTTATTTCTATTCATTCCACAACAATTCTTGAATATAGTTGGCATTAAAATAAATATTTTTTAACTCAACTAAAGGAATAACAATGATTATAGAATTAAACAGACATGAATGGCATATCACAAAAAGATACATGCTTTGGAAATTGATTGTGTTATATGTTTTGTAAAGGACATGCTTGGGTTGGAAAGGGTTCTAATAAGACTCATACACTTATCTTCTACTTTATATTTCTAAGAAGACCTTGTTACTGCTATTTGAGATCTCTGAAACTTCTATAATAAAAACTGTAACTAATCTTTAAATTATAAAGGAATAGTTGATTTTAGAAGCCAGCTGAAATACTTTGTCAGGTCAAACTTTTCCAGGCTATGCAGTGTACCAAAGAGACTAGGATACCATTTTGGTACAATTAGGTTTTCCAAAAATAAAGGCTTAAATTTTAGGAAAAAAAATTATAATTCAGTTTCTCATGCATTGTTCCATAAGAGCACAAATACATCTGAGCAGATTATTAAACAGAAAATCATTTCAATAGGTGGTTTAGACAGAATTTGTAAGAAACTGAATCCAGTCCTAAACATTTGCTAAAGCTTGCCATCTAGAGGCCTTTAGGGGTATATTTTGGAAAGTATTTTCAGATGCTTTTTCTATAATCTAAAGTCCTGATATTTAAAAGTTTAATGTCTTAATATGATAAAGATTAAGGTAAAGGGAGAACATTTACTTTATTATTGAATCTACACAGGATATGTTAAATTTTGAACTTTAAAACTTAAATGAAAGTACATTTGTTTCTATTTTTTATTTATATAACCATTTTGGTAGTTACATTATAAGAAACCTTTTAGTTGAGAACAATTACAAATTTCTTCACCTCGTATAAGAAAAAAGGAAATAATACATTACAGGTTGGTAAATGTACCAAGGCGCATATAATGATTCACATTTTCCTGACTATCAGGGTGGACTGTCTTTAGGTTATTTGTATTCTTGCTCAGTACTACTGCTTGATGGATGGAAAGAAAGTTGTTCATGTTAAATAACTGGAAGGGTAGGGAATGCAAAATTCTTTGATCATAAAAGAAAGACAAAGGCATCATCTGAAGCCAAGTTTTAAAGCCTAGAACTCTATCCTTATGTGCGTGTATGTAGGCTCTCATGTGCGCCTGTGTAAACAATGTGTATTTGTGAATCTCTGGTACTTTAAGAAGTAATTGTAATGCATAGATCATTGCCACAATAGATTACACAGTGGAGGCATTTATCAAGATTGCAATTGTGTTTTCATGAATGTTTTACAGTTGTCAGCTTATCAGTGCTAAAACAGAGGATAATGAGCTTTAAAATGTAGGTTATGGGGCCGCAGTACAACCTACTTCTAATGAAAACTTTCCAATCAACTGAGTTGAAGGTTGGGAACTTTTAATTCTCACTACGTCCCAGGGTGCTGGTTCTGGCAGTAAGAGAGGCAAGACGTTATGGTTGCTGCCACTATCGATGCTTTCGGTAGTCAGGAGGAGGTGTGAACATTCCATGTGATACAGACAAACATGCTTAATTTTAAGCAGCAGTGGAAAACACTCAAGGGCTTTCTTTAGATTTTTAGAAATTATTTCTATACCATACCAATATTGGATTATTTCATTTCTCCGCCCCCCCCCCCCCAACATCCCTCAGTTTTAAGAAGCCCTGTAGGTAAGATGGACCTTAGAATTATAATCAATATTTGGGGATAGGTATCACCTCACTAAATGTTTGCATTTACATCTGATTTCAGGATGTTAAAATGCATTCTGGTGTCAGACATTCTATATGGGAAGGGGGGAGTGTGTCTTAGGAACAAGAAATTACTATGATAAAAATGATTTTCTCAGTGGAGGTAATAGGTACCTCTGTAATTAAGTATCTCATGTTATGGTGTGATTACTCCACGTCCTCACAATGACCTCCAGGAGAAGAGTGGCTAAATATTACATTATAATTTTAACATTTGTCTTTTTAAATTGTATAAGTTCCTGTGAATTGCAGCGCATTGTGTTGATAAAATATCCAAGGCAATTTACCGATAAAAGGGTATGTCAGCAGCAGTGAGCTTCCTCCACTTCATTCTAGAGACCTCTTATATCCTGAAATCGACTTAAAAACAGTAATAAAGTTGAACAGATAGCTCAATCTCTGTGCTCATCAGTGTTTGGGGACTACATGAACTGTGGCTTCCCGTGGCAGATTGTTCATTATGCACCATTCACAGCCCACTAATGACAGCAAACATTTTATGTTAACAGTATCAAGATCTGATGATGAGGAAAACTGGTTTGGAGTGTTGCCTGAAGGACAGACACTTCTTGAACCTAAAGCAATTCCTCTTACTCCAGTCCAAACACGCAGTTTATCATAGCAGGAGTCTATTTACTAGTAAGTTGGTAAGCGTAATGCCACAAGGGATTTTCCTGACCACAAGAGTACATTTTACCACTGCAATTGTTAATAGTGTATATATGTGTGTGTGCATGTGTTTTTTTTAGTCAGGATGCTGTGCTGCTTTGTTTTCAAAAATAGTGTTGTATATATTTCAAAAGTCTTATTATATATTCAAATTCTTGCCTTATCAAGGAAAGGTAATTCATTTTCTTTTGAAAAAGGAATCCACTAATATACGTCTCATGGATTTAGGTCCTCATGAGTCTTACATATTTAACTCCTTTAAAGATTTTCTCAGCCTGGCCTAATGGTTAATCTCATGGCTCTGGAATTAGATTACTTAAATTCATATCAGCTTCTGCCGAGCTCTGTAACTTTGGGTAACTTACTTAAAACCTTTCTGCTATACGATTATCTGATGCAAATAGGGATAATAATAGTACCTTCTCTTTAGGATTATTGTGAGAAAAGAATGACTGAAGCCTATTAAGAGGCCAATAAATAATCACTGTTAGATGGATATTTAATCACCAGTCAATAGCCTTGAAACCTACCAGTCTAGTTTATTTCTCTGTGTCAACAAAATCTCGATTACTCTTTCTGACAAGAGACTCTTAGGTAAAAATCAACACCTGGATTTTACAAGAAGGTTTTGAGGTTATTAAGTGTAAGAGGCAAGCTGAGTTTCAATTTGACAGTATTCCGCAGTAATTTTAAAAATGCATGATTTTCTAAAGAACTAAATATACACTCTTGAATAAGGAGCACAATACTGAAAAATAATGAAAGTCAGTGTGGTGTTATAACAATGGGTGATAGCACCATACCTGAGTTACAATTACAGGTCTGTCATTTTTGGCCAGCATCTCTACGTCTTACATTCCTCATCTTTAACTTAGGATAATGTAATTTCCTTAATTAGGGCTGTTTTGAGGCTTAATTGAGATAATATAATTAAATTTAATAAATAAGAACTAATAAGTAGAGGTTTTATTTTAATAGGGAGAAAAGGCAGCATGGTAGGAGTTGGCTACATGTAGGCATATTGCTCTGACTTTCCCTTAACAATTCTGATTCTATTTTCCTATGTCTACAAAAACTATTCTCTGTTGCCCTACTTATTTACCTCTTTCTTTCACTAAATTTCCTCTTATTCCATGTGAATGTTTTCTCTTCTCTTCCCTTTTTTTCCTTCTTATTTTCTATTAAACCCAAAGTAGCATTTTGATGAAAGCATTTTTCTAAGTTTGCTGAAAAGAGATTCATATTTAAAATTACTCACAAAGTAGAATATAAGAATGGCTAGCACACATTGTTTTGAATAAAGGGAAATATGTATATGCTGTAATTGTCTACTATCAATTGACATGATATTCTTTAGGCCAGGAGTTGACAATATTTTTGTAAAGGACCAGACAGTAAATATATTAGACTTTGTAGACCATATGGTCTCTGTTTCAATTATTCAACTCTGCTGTTGTGTGAAATCTGCCATAGACAATACATAAACAAGTGAGCATGGCTATGTTCCAATAAAACTTTATTTATGGACATTGAAATTTGAATTTTTATACAGTTTTCACATATAGTGAAATATCGTTCTTTTGAGTTCTTTTCCAAGCGTTTAAAAGTGTAAAACCCAGCCATTTGCAACAATATGGATGGAGTTAGAGAGTATTATGCTAAGCAAAATAAGTGCCCGAGAAAGACAAATAACATATGATTTCACTCATATGTGGAACTGAAGAAACAAAACAAAGAGGGGGAAAAAGAGAGACAACCAAGAAACAGACTCTTCACTATAGAGAACAAAATGATACCACTGGGGACCTCGGGGAGGTTGGATGATGGGGATTAAGGAAAGCACTTGTGATAAGCATCTGGTTTTATATGTTAGTGTCGAGTCACCCTATTGTATACCTGAAACTCATGTTACATTGTATGTTAATTAACTGGAATTTAAATAAAAACTTTAAAAACTCATCAAAACCATATTTAGACCACAGGCCATACTAAAACAGACAATAGGCCAGATTTGATCCATGGGCCATAGTTTGCAGATCCCTGCTTTAAGCTATGGGATTTATGCTACTGTTAAGAAATTACATATTAAAAACCCACACTAATTAAAAGTAGATTAGAAGAGACTGTAATATCAGCTTGAGTGGGAACAGATTACAGAAGGCTTTGAATAACAAAAAGAGGCATTTAGATAAATGATGTTGTCAGGAGATTGCTTTATTTATTCTTTAAGCAGAATTAAGTGATAAAAACAACTTTTGAAGAAGATTCATCTGGAAATGCTCTACGGTGTGGACCGCGAAAGGAAATGAGCTAAAGTGAATTCCTAGCACACTCATGTCAGCTAGTCAGGTGTAAACTAAAGAGGGCCTTGCCTTGGGTGGCAGCTTTGAAAATCATGAATGAAATGGGAAAGGAAGAATCGACAGAATTTGATGTTTAAACAATTAGATTTAAAAGTAAATGGTGGAGATAGCTAAATAAAATGGCGACTTTATTAAAGTCAGCAACTGGGATAAAACAAGAAAGAAAAAATGGGAAAGAAAAGTCATAGTTTGAATTATATATCTTTTCTAGACCAAATGAGTAGTACACTAGAGCTTCTCTCTTTTCCAAAGAGATTCACAAGAGAAAATCTTCATCCTCTGAGGATCATTTTTTAGAGTTTAAACTGTTATTTTAGTTTTTATGTTGTAACTAAGTCAGTAAGTCAGCTAATAAGTGGTGAATAAGTATGACCAGTAAATACCTAAGTGTGAGTAAAATAAGAAAAGTTTCTCATAAAAATGCCATAGGCAACAACTGAAGTCATGATAGTTTAATAAAGCATAGAGTATATAAACACATTTGTTTTTCTTTGCTCTATTAGTATGTAATGGAAGAAAAATGGTGTTCAGATCCCATTTTCTGGACATTTTTACAACATAACCTTCTAGGATGTGCATTCCAAGTAAAAACATTTACCAATACTCTGAATCACTGAGAATTAAATAACTCAACTTTTTCAATAGAAAACTCAATTTTCAAGCTATCATATCTCATTTCTTACTAGAGACATGCTACCCTACTCATGGCTCCCCTACGTGAACTTTTTATCCATCAACTGAGAGAAGTGTTGTGCCTCTAAGAAGAAAGCATAAAATAGGACCTTAGGGCTATGAGGTTCTAAGTTCTTATTTTTCCCAATAAAAAGTGTTTTCATAAAAGAAAGTATTCCCCTAAGCGCAGACTGAGTTTAAATAACACATTTGGTTATTTTCTAGAAGTTGGGTAGTATTATGTGACAAGTTAAATTGTACTCATTTTTATAAAGTAGTTGACAAATGTGCGTGTGTGAAGCAGTTATGGTCCTTGTGAGTTCTTTGTAATTTGAATGATAACTTCCCATTTCTTTGTTCACACTGGGAAGTAAAAACATCTTTCTCTGTTTTAAAGTAACAAAGTAATATCCACCTATAGAAGCAGTTAGTACATAGCATCTTTATGCCATATCCGTGTACCTTTAGGATTGTCTGTGGCTAGCATAGCAAAAAGCCTTCCATCAGAAGCAAGCAGTGTAGGTAGTAAGTAGGCCAATTAACTAAAAAAGTTGATTACAGTGAGAAATCATGAGATAATTTGTTATATGCATACATTAAAGTTTTTCTATTAAGCTAAAACCTATAAATATATGTTCATTAACATTTTTTAAATGTTAGACCAAAGTTGTTTTTTGCTTTTTAGTTTTTAAAGGATGAGTCAAAGTGCCAAGCATAGCACTTGGTATGCTATGGACATCAGGTACATCATCACAGAACTAATTAAGAATGTTGGTTAATAGGATGATATATGGTAGTCGTATGGCATATATATTGGGTTTTAAAGGTTGTTCTATTAATGTTCTTTAACAATTTTTGAAAAACCTAGGAAGTACTTCTAGGTTTTCAGCTCTTGAGAGTAAAAGATGAATCTTGTTCATAACCATACGAACACTGCCTACCATAATGCCTGACATATAATAAACATCCAATTATTATTTGAATGGATGAATCAGTGGATGGTTGAATAAATATCTACACCAAAGGGGAAAAGGATAATATACTGACTTCTACGTGGTTTCACAGGACATAAATCTAGATTACTAAGTTACTTTCACTGCAGAAATGTACTCGCCTTTATATTACTACGGAAAATGTTTTCTTTGCTCATTATATAACAGTATAGAAAGTCATGCTCAGTGTGATTTTTTTCTGTCTTAAACTAGCTCAACTAACCAGATCCTACAATTTGTAATTTGACTTCCACTTTCAATAGAATTGAAATAATTTAAAGGTTAAAAGTAATAATCTAAACATCTAATTACATACTTACAGCAAACTAGGTCAGGGAGATTGTCTGGGTAGCTGGTCATAGATTTTCATTTCTTCACTTTTTACACTCCTACCCTTTCAAGCTATACACAATTTCCAAAATGCAAAACATTCAGGCTACATGCAGATGAAATTACCTGTAAGTAGTCTGATTTTCCGCCTACTGTATTTTATAAGTCCATCTACTTTTCTTCATAAAAATAGTAACCACTGATTCCAAAATAGCATGCAGGCTTCTTATTCCTGCATCAAGAATGATTTCCCATTGTAGTTTAATTATGATAGTTGGTGTAAATTTTCTGACTTTTAAGAGTGTTAATAATGATAGGTTTCTAAAAAAATTTCTATTATAAAGTCATAAGAAAGTGCAAAATCTTTATCTAATGCACTATTAAAATGGTGTCACTGTGCAAATCATAGTAATATATTGAAATTGCTTTGAATAAATGCTTTCTTTTCACTCCTTGTACAGCTATTGATATATCATATTACTTTTTATAGACTCTGTTCTGTGATATGATGTTCCTAGATCTAAGTATACCCAACATGGGAAAAAAACTTTCCTTCTGCTAAAAGGCCCTTCATTCTGACCCCAAATATTTTTTGATAGTATGCAATGAGCACAGAAGTAAAAAATCTCATAATTCTGTTCTTCTTGATCTCTCTTCTATTTCTTTTACCATTTGGTCCTCTGACAATAAATAAACTTCTCTAGCTATTATCCTAATTTTTTCAATCATGTGTTTTCTCATTTTCTTTCCATCCCTTAAATAGGTGTTCTTTAATGTTTCTGCTTTTTGTTTTGTTTTTGTTTGCTTGTTTTTTATTAGAGCATTCCTCATTTCATTTTACACAGCATTATGTGGACTACCCTCAAATAACTTTCTAAAATCCTGGCTTCCTTTTTATTTCTATTCCTATATATGCAAATATTGGCCAGAAACTTCACTTGGCCATTCAGAGGTCATCAAAACTAGAGTCACCATACTCCCCTTCTCAAATTAAGATACCTCATTATTTTTTTTTTTACCACCCATCATTGAAATTTAAATTCTAGAAGTCAACTTGGCTTCTAAACCGCTTCTGGTACAAATTTCAAAGTGAGAAGTTTGGGGGCATCCCACATAGCACCAAGTACTCTCCAGATACCAGCTGGGTATCCTATAGTTCAACTCAATTCTGATGCTATCTACCCAAAAACAGTAGATACCACAGGTTGAAGGTTCAGTCTTACAAGACTACCCCCCATCCTCAACTTCAGCTGCCAGTCAAAAGTCTGAGTTATTATCTCTGCTTCTGATGAACTGACTACAGGTTGGAAGTTCTCATAAACTCCTTCTCTGGTTCCATTACTTTGTCAGAGTGGCTCATAGAACTCAGAGGAACCTTGTAGTTACTAGATTACTAGCTAATTAGAAAAGGATGTAACTGAGGAAGAGCCTGCTGAAGAGGTGTATAGGGCCAGGTATGGGAAATGGGTGTAGAGATTCCATGCCCTTCCCAGGTGCATCACTCTCCCAGCAGCTCCATGTGTTCACCAGTTAGGAAGCTCTCCAAAGCCAGACTTTTTTATGGAGGCTTCACTGCATATGTATGATCGATTAATCATTTGCCGTTGGTATTTTATTCAACCTCCAGCCCCCCTGCCCTTCCCTGGAGGTTGGGGGTGGGAGAGAACATTCTAACTCTCTAATTACATGGTTTGTTCTCCAAGCAACCAGCTGCCATCCTTAGGTGAGGTCCACCAGTCATCTCATTAACATAACAAAAGAAACCTTGATCATTCTCTTCACTTAGAAAATTCCAAGAGTTCTAGGAGCTCTGTGCCTAAAATGTGGAGGGAGACCAAATCTAGAGAGATAGATAGATACATACATACATACACAGACAGGTAGATAGATAGATTTTATAATTTTATAAATAACGACTTGACAAGTTTTCATTTTTCCTCACTCTTCTTATTCTAGCCTGACCATGTGTGTTAGTGACTATTATGTGCCAGTATTATATAAGGTCCTGGAGGAGGAAACCCTGCCAATTCATTGTTCCTGATCTGGAGAAGTCTTACTCATGCAAAGTGAAAACTGTTATGGGAAGAAGACAATCAAGAACAGAAGGGAGAAAATAAGTAGTCAGTTTAAAATTTGTATTAGATTTTGAAGAAAGAATGGGATTTTAGCTGACAAAACAAAAAGAACAAAAGAACAAATCAGATATGATGTTTTCATTCTCTGGCTATTTGTTTGTGTTATTCTTTCTGCCCCTAATTCTCTCTCCTTAATCTCTATCAAAATCCCACTGAACTCTAGAATCTGTGGCTGACCATCTTGTTCAATATTTTCAACAAATTGCAAATGTGTGTGTCAATCATATTTATTAACTTTAGTATCTTCTGCTAACACTAGCACTGTGTTTGCCACATGGTAGCTATTCAAAATATATTTGCTAAATTAATAACTAACTGTATAAGAAAATGAGCTATTAAAGGAAAACAAAAATACAGTTTATACACTGAGTTTCAAATTGCCCAGGCTTTTTCCACTGTATTCACATATGAAATCAGGAACTGACATTGGGATCCTAATTGTGAAGTGCACTATAAGTATTCTGATGTCTTGTAGTCAGAAACAATCAGTCTTTTCACATGTGGGGATGTCCACAACAGATGTTATGACCTATTATTCTAGTATCTTCGTAGTTATGAAGAAACTGAAGTTTAATCACAAATGGAAATTCAATTATAGTGAATAATAGTTATCTGGATCTTCAGTTTCTTGTAATCTTCTGTTCTACTTTTTTCAAACTGTAACTAATGCTTGCTCCATTGTCTGAATTAAGGAAAAGTTGATTTTTACCAATTCATTTACTAAAACCATTTTGTACTTGTAGAAGTGAAAATATAATGACATTTAATATTTACTTAGTGCTTGTAATATGCTACTCACTCTACATATGTTACTTCACTTAATCTTTATAGCCATCGAGTGAATTATCCATCCCATTTTATGGATGGAACTCAGGATGAGAGTGATAAAGTAATTGCCTGTTTATAGTCCTAGGAGATAGAGGCACTATATTTGGGAACTGGGTATAACATCATAAACCAGCTCTTATTACACACCTTACCCTCAACCACTTAGTAAACACAATAGCACATAAGGGGACATGAATGTTGAATGGGTTGCTGCTCATGTACACAATTATCAACTAAGAAAAGTGTATTTGCTTTATTCATTGTATATCATGAGATAAAATCATGATTTATTTTAGAAGTTATATTTAGATGGGGCCATTTTCTCAACTCTAGCTTTAGTCTTTGAAATATTCAAATTGGATTTGGTGAATTGTATAGATCCTTCAAGCTCTAACATCCATAAGTCTCTCTTGTGAACAGATAAAAGTGTTGTTGTGCTTAGCTGTAGGTTGAATAAATGTTTTCTTTTAGAGGTTAAAATCCACATTAGTTGGATATTTAAGAGAAGGTGATATTTGTCAATTATACCTCAATAAAGCTGAAAAAAATGAATGCTCTTTGATTTCATATAATATTCTATCAATTGTGGTTTTAATTGCTCTGACACCTACAAAACAACCAATGAATGAATACTTGAGCATGAAAAAGTCAGTCAGTGTTTTGCACTGTGTTATGGAAATAATGAAGTTGGAATTCTTTTCATTCTCTTCTTCTCACTGAATTAATTTATGGTTTTCATTTCATATCAACACATTCACTGAAAAGCTACTCAGACTCGGCAGTCACCCCTCCTCCAATACTCCTACGTACAATGGCTTGAAAGATACATTTCTTTAAGCTTCCTTTTTTCCTCTCCCTTTTGTTTTCCTGGGGTATTATATATCTAAGTGACAGGAGTCTTACAAAAATTTAGGAAGATAAACACTCTGCATCTGTTAGGTACAACAGAGGGATTCATACATCATTTACAAATTTCCCTCCTCACCTGTCTGGTGCAAGGGAAGAGAGTAACCCCAGATAGGCTTAGTACCTTAAGGCTGATTGCTGTCCAGGACATCATTATCAGTGATCTTGTCTTGTCATTCGTTTATGGATGTCACAGAAGATGCTGGTCTCGAACTGGGATTTCTGCAGGAGGGCCAAGAATCATTATAGGTTATTATCCACTTGCAGCATGATGAATGCTATGTTAAGATTCATGCTATGTTAAGATTCTTCTGGAAAGAATTTTCAAAGAAATATACGTTTTATCATTTTTCTACAAAATTTCCAGTTTAACAAAGTAGATGGCTAATCACTATTCCATAAATAAGTTTTGATATTTAAATGTCCTTACTAGTCACTTCTCAAAATCCTAGTCAACTCCTTTTTTTCCTGGAAACTAGAAATCTGGAAAACATGTCTGTAACACTCTTGGTGAAAAGTCCAGGACACCAATTACCCCTGATTTTGTATGAGACTGGCTTATTTATTTATTTATTTATTTATTTATTTATTTATTCCCCAGTGAATTGATTGAACTGGGGCTAAATTCCTTGCTCGATTACATGACACAAGGTTCTGAGTCACAACAGGCTTCTCTGGGAATTTAACCACAAACTTGAACTTGTGCATTACAGATCCAATGCCAGTTTTGCAGCTTCCTCCATATTTATTTAGCATGACAGTGAGCTGCCACTGCCAATGCTGTCTATCTGACAGGCATTGATTAAGGGGTTGGAGGAGGACTGCTGGGAAATGTCCGCATCCAGAGGTTTGGGTGACCCTACTATGTGCACTGTCTTCTCCCAAACCACAAATGTTGCCCTCTAGTCATTATTATTTTTACTCAGGGAAAGTGAAATAAATTAATACCATAGGTATTTGAATGGTAGCCAGATCACAGAGGCCTTCTGCCTTTGTATTGGGTGTGTCAAATGTGGGGATGGTTTGTGGGCCTGTCCTATCCATAGGAGACATCTGAGATTCAGAGATAACTCTGCACTTGCTTGACAAAGGAAGCATCCCTAATCCTCACTTACACATCTCTGAGTAACTAACAATCACCTTTCTATAACAGCTTTTCCTCCTCAAATACATTCTATATTAAAACCCTGTTTTATACAACCTTTGCATGGCTCTGCATATGAAATACTAAAACATCATCAGTTTTAATGAAATAGTCAACCTACTACTTGAAGAATTTATATTTATGGCCAGCAGACTAGCAACTCCAACATGAGCTAGATGATGCATTTCTAGGAACTTCAAATTAATCCTTTTCATTACAGAAGTAGGTACCCATGAAAATGAATAGAAATAGCTGATCTCATTAAAGGCTGAATTGAAACCAATTCTTATGGTGGCAGTAGCTACAACCTGTGATAATTTCCCTAGCTGCCGTATGAGTTAAGTCCTGTAATTACTTTTTAAAAATTCTAAATAGCATAATTTTAGGTTATATTGTATTTTTTATGTGTATATTTGTATGTATGTTGGAGAACAGGGTATAGAGATGTATTTAAATAAGCTTGAATTTTAATTGGGTTGGCTTGGTTTTTATATGCATAGGGCTTTATACATGTCCTTCTATAGACACAACTTTTTCCCTCTAATTCTTTTTGATTCTCATTCTCATTTTGTGAGACTGATCCTTAGATTATGACTCTCGTTATAAATGCATACTATGCTAGAGGGCTATTTTTATGCTCACAGACTCACATCATTCTGGGATTTTAATTTCTCTTCTATAGTTTGAAACAAATTTTTAAATTTAAAAAGATGAAGACATTTGTCCTTGCCCTAGGGCCCTGATTTAAGGTTTAGACAGAAGGTTAAATATCAAAACTTTAATATAAATCAAGTGCATACATTTCTGAATAAAGGTCTGGCACCATCTGCACAGGGCATTGATTCCTCTAGCCAGAGGGCTGGAAAGTCTGTTTACAAAAGAATATACAATTTAGACAGAACAAGTGCCCTTCTATCAAATAGAAAAGAAGAGTCATGTTCATTTGTCATTACAAGCACACCATTTCCTTTTTGGTGAGTTAATGCCCTTCCTTAAAAGGAGATTAGTCCTTTAAAGTAAAGAAATTGATGCTGGCAGCTAGCATCCAGGAGTAGATACAGATTCGAAATTCTTTAAAAGCCTGAGTTCCATCTGATCCATTTGGAATCTTTTAAGAACATCACCAGAGAATATTGGTGTATCCACATTCACCCACCAGGATTATTTCAGAATCATGACCATCATGACCACATAACTTTTCACAGTAAGAATCTGTATGCAAATAAACATCAGTTCTCAATGGACACTCTGGAAACTCTTTGGTTAATGCAGCAAGAAAGTAAGCACAAAGACCATGAGGGAAAGATATTAATCTTAAGATATGACAGGAAGGGTCATACCTTGATTCTAGCTAACGTCTGTCCTCTACAAGTAGATGACCCCAGTTTCTTTAATAACTTACCCTCAAAATTAGATGCAATGGGTAATTATCTTGCTAGAGAATTTAAATTCAGCCTTTGATTCCTTTCACAGATGAATCTTATACTATGAACACAAGGATACTAATAGGCCAAGGAGTATTTAAATATTTATGCAGATTCTACTTCAATTTATTTTGGAAACTCTGCAACCCTGGTAGAAAGAATATTTCTCTTCTCACTGTGTACTATAATTTCTAGGACTTTAAAGGTAAATATTTTAGTACAGAAAAGCAGTGGAGAAGCTCAGTGACCCTGTAGCTTTGAATAAAGATAATTCTATTAAACTTTCATTTATAAGTCACAATCAGGGTATTGGCCAAGAATAACAATATACACCATAAATAAATTGAAAATTGTTCTGAGTATTATAATGCAATAAAAATATACAACACCAATACCACACTAAAGATATTTTAATATTTCCTTAATGGCTTCAAAGCCACTTAGAAAATTTGCATCAATTTAGGATCCTCATTAATGACATTGCAATCTTGGGGAAAAATTAGTTTTTAAGTTATCTGGCTGTTTGAATTTAGGACAAAAGCCTGATTGTTAGGGTAATTTGTTTTATATAAACCAAAGCTTTAGACTTTTTTTTTCCAACAAGTTATTATAAGGTATATTATTTCAATAATGATAATACTGCCCTTGTTCTTACAATAGTTGTGATAGAAAAACAAATAGTAGAAAGTGTAGAAAGGCATATTATTATAGATGGAAAAACAATGAGAAAAAGGGAAGCAAGTATGAAAGGATGTACTGTAATATGAAAAAAAACCAAAACACCCTGTTATGCTTTATTCCCATCCTGGCTTTAAAACAAACTCGCTGTGTGATTTGGAAAATGTTAGTTCTGATCATCATAGTTTCTTCATTAATAAAACATAAACATAATTCATATTGCATTTGGTCATTGTTGGCATTAAAGGAGATGATATATGTGATGAGCTTGGAATATAACGTTTATATTATATTCCACTACCCTTTTAGGGGATAGAAAGGTCAAGCTGCAACAATTTCTCTCATCCTAGGCCACTTTAAGTCTCGGAAGAGAGATTTCTCCATTTCCCAGTTCTTGGATTTTTCTTCCAGACAGATGTGCCAACCAGTAGGCCAGGAAGAGCTTTGTGGGTATACAAGGTCATTTATTATGGACACTCATATGGTGAGCGTCGGTAGGCAAAGCAAATGGTATGCAGTGTTCTGGAGCTCAGGTGAACTTATGATGTAATTCATCGTACTTGAAATTAACTCAAATTCCTCTCCTCGTGACCTTCCAGCTTGTCTGCAACATAAGCGCCTATGAAACCTGATTCAAAATCTAATCCCCAAGGTAGATCTAAATGTCCTCATGTGATTCAACCTGTATTATACACTTAATTTCCAAGCACCATTATAATAGCACTACCTCACAGCTGAATACCACTGCCAGGTAAGTGGGGGTGGATCCTATACTGGGCAGATTTTGCTGAAAACAGTACCAACATGCTTCATCTTCCACATTGTTTACAGTTCTCTTCATTTGTGACTGTAAGAATTCAATAAACTGGTAGTAAAATGTTGTGTAGATAATGCTGCCACACTTCAAGCATCTAGTCTTTGGTCTTGTGTTGGTCAAAAAAAAAACAGACACTAGCCACAAAAAAGAAATATCAACATAAATTGATTACATGTCTCAAACTCCCAAAAAGATACAAGGCTCATTGTGATGTTACTCTCCTATCTACCTTCAACAAAACCAATATCAAACCCCAACATCTGAATCACCTATAATAGTACCTTCCCCATCCTTCCAGCCTCTAGTGCAATTTCTTCCAATTTCCCCATAATATTGTATCACAATAATACAAAGATATGTTTGGAATTTCAGAATGTTCTTCATCATCTAAGAAAAAGGAAGAAAATTAGTAGGCAGAGCAAGAAATATCTTTCATGACAAGGGGATACAGAAAGGCTGAAACCATTGGTATTTTTATTTTGGTTTTTAAATCTGCAAGCTTCAGCTACCATAGGGCAGAAAGAAGAGTAGAAGAACCAAAGAGGTATGTTGGACAGTGAGTGTTGTCAATGGAGTAGTGAAGCAACTTAAGTAACATGGGAATCAAAGGGAGACAAATGTTTCTGCTTTATTAATGTCTTATGACTTAAACTCTGACAGAAACAGATTTTAGAGATTATAAAAAAGACTTCAGACAACATAGATGGACCTAGAGGGTGTTATATTGAATGAAATAAGTCAGAATGAGAAAGACAAACAACATGATTTCACTCATAAAGTGGAATCTAAAAAAAACATAAACAAAAACCCCACAAATGAAGAAACAAAAAGCAGAATCAGACCTATAAACACAGAGAATAAGCTAATGGTTGCCAGAGAGGAGGAGGGGGGCACCAAGTGGCTGAAGAAGAGTGGGAGACACAGGCTTCCAGTTATAGAATGAATAAGTCACAGGAATAAAAGGCACAGCATGGGAGTATAGTCAATGATAATGGTTAATACTGATGTTTTAGGACAGGTGGTAGCCACAGTCATGGTGAACATAGCATAATGCTTTAACTTTTGAATCACTATGTTGCACACCTGAAACTAATGTAACATTGTGTGTCAACTCTGCCAAAATAAAAATAAACATACAAATAAGTAAATACAAACATATATATGTATGAATTAAGAAGACTTGAAACCGATTTCTGTATTCTGGCTGAGTGCAGTTTACTCAACATTTCTGTTGTTTGGTGATACTAATTTTCTTTTTCTTTTGATTTTATTGATACTGATCAATTAAATCAATGAAATATAAATATAAGTTTTTATTGCCCACTGCCTTAGTAAATAAAAAAATAACTGATGTCTGACGGTAATTTATAAGTTATGATTAAGTAGCTTTTCTCCAATAAATAATTCCTGAAATAGCTTAAGATCAAGGAAAGTGTTTTGTGTAGTCCACTATCTGTGTTGCCTGTCTTCATTATGCTCTAGAAATGCTTCAGTCCTGATATAGGCAGAGAGGTTGACCGGATAACTTTATGCTCCCTTCATTCTTCCATGCTAAGATTCTATAGTCCAAATATAAAAACGTATAAATTTAAAATGAGTATTTCATAAGGGCATTATCCCCAGTTTAAACTAGTTTTCTCATAAATCCTATTTTGTTTTTGTTGTTGTTGTTGTTGTTGTTGGGTTCCTTGGCTTCTTAATTTTCTATTTAGTGTTTAGAATCTCAGGGTTGATTTTCTCCTTGCATTTATTTAAAGCTTTTATTCTCTATATGCCAACATTTATTTCTGTATTCAGTACTAAACAGGTTCTTTTCAGGGAGTATTTCTTTTTTTTCCATATCATTATTTTTAATGTCCAACGTTTATAATATGAGGGCCAGGGCTTTCTCCTCAACTCAAGTTTATAAATTTTCAATTGGCTTGTGAGGCCAATAGGGATACTTCTTCTTGTCTAATTTGGTTTCTGGGAAGACTTCATTCAGGTCCTCAATGGATCTGATCAAATGGAATTATGTTCTTCATCTTCTCCAGCTCTTTTTCATATTCTTCAATCCTGGCCTTTGAGAGGGACAAAAACTCAGCACAGCTTTTCACATCTTCTTTTTCCTCAGCATCCACCTGGACAGTATATTTATCCTCTGGCACAGGAACCTTCAGGGCATTAAACTTCTTCTCAAAGTCATCTACCAAGCCAGCCTTTGCCACATTGGCCTTGTAGTAAGCCCAGTCGATAGCAGGTGGTTTCTCAGGAAGAGTAGCCAAACTGGAGGTAAGCATCTCATTCCAGGATTTCAGGGAGTTGGCAATGGCCTCTGGTTTCAGGGTATGATCTCCCCAAAAGCTACCTAGTCAATGGTTTTTAGAGCAAGTTTTCACCCAGCCATCTTGAGATCCTTCACTGACCCCGGCGGCCCACAGTCCACAGCCTCAGGGAGTACTTCTATTTGCCTTCCACTGCCCTCCCAACTTCCTTCAAATCCATCAGTGCTAATGGTCTCTGAATTTATAGCTTTACAAAAAGGTAAATCTGCCAAACAAGAAAAAAACATATTACTTGATTCATTTAAACTGATTTCAAAGGCTGTCAAGATAACAATTTAGATGACATAAACAAACAAAGAAATATTAACAGATTAAGAAGTCATAATTGAAACACAGGAATAAACATTGATCTAATTAAAAAATGACTTAATTATTTTATCAATGAATCCTTTCTATGCACAGCCATAGTGTAATTGTCTTTTACAACTTGTTTGTTTTTTTGTATATATTTATTTTTTATTTATTTTAAATAAGCTCTATGCCCAACTTGAAGCTCAAACTCATGAACCCAATATCAGGAGTCCCACATTCCACCAACTGAGCCAGCCAGGCATGCTGCATTTTAGAACTTTTTGAAATATTTTCAGTAATATGGCTGTTTATAAGTTTTATTTCTACTGATTTATAGGTGTTGTAATAGCAGCTATGTATTGTGCACTCACTCTTTGCTGAGAATTATATTAGTATTAAGGTTATTTTATTGATTTCTTACATTATGCCTATGTAATAGGTATTATTAGTCTTGTTTTACCAATTAAAAAAAAAGTACTTTCCAAGGGTAAAGTAAATTTACTAATTTATTTATTACATAAGTAATAAACGTCAAATCTGTCATTCAAAGTTAAGTCCATAGGTGTCCAGAGTCCAAGACTTGCTTTTACACAATGATAACCTAATAAGTTGATTTCCAAATATCAAGTAGAAAATATACTAAAAATTAGTACTTCTTTTTTTAACTTTTTTTTCTTTGATCTATTGTGAGCTCATTCAATTATGGAATCTTAATAAGCCCTTGTTTAATCTTTCATTTGATTCAGGAATCCTCTCTACAATATTGGTGATAGATCTGTTGCTTCTTCTAAATGTTTCTAATAGCAGTAAAGTATTATTCTTTTAAGGCATCTGTGCATCTACACCAATCAGAGACCACTGTAATTTTTTAATACTCTATTATTGAGTAGGTATTTGTCTTTATTAACAGCTACCTATCAATTCCAATTCTGCAGTAACCAAAATATGTAACAAAAGTCTCTATGAAAGTCTGAGACTGAAGAAGTAAGCAAGAGAATAAGTAAAGCTTGATGTATAGGTATTCTAAACACAAATAACAATAAGTTCATGAAAATATTAAATCCTAAGATGGTTGGGAAAATGAATTATTTTCTTGCCTTAAAAAATTTATAATCTGGAATCCTATCTGGGGTTCATTACTATTTTAATGCAATATTACTGTAGCAATAGAACTATGATAATCCTGTAGAAAATGTGGGGCATTGTCCTGAGTCAGATGTAGCCAAGGTTATCTGGTAAAGAAATCATTTTAAATCAGATGCAGAAGTGCCAAATGGCAAAATAATAATAATAATAATAATAATAATAATAATAATAATAATTTTTTTCAAAACATTCCATGTGACATTTGATAATATTTTTTTAATAAAGAAGACATTTCTGGCATAGACAGTGTTTGGTGAAAATGCTTTGGAAGGATGAATAAGTCAAATATATGACATGTTCCACATTATCAGCATTCTTATGCAGAATAGCCAGTAGCTTTTAATAGTATGAATAGTTTACAAAACTAAACAATTAAAAAGGAGGCAAACATGATATTTACTTTTTATATTATTGAAAATCTGCTTAAAAGGAATGCCGGGGTGTTTAGAATAGACTGACCAACCAGTTGCAGGACTGTACTGAAGTTGGAAGAGACTGAGAGATTAGCAGTTCTTCGGAACCCTGTATATAAAGTGTCATAGATGTGCAGGGCAGAAGAGGACTAAATGCAAATACAGGTTGTACATGATTCACCTGAAGCAATGGTTCACATTGATTTAGTGGAAGTGCCTGATATAATATATAATAGTTCCAATCAACTACCTGGGTGGGCACTGCTGTGGAACATTTAGTACCTTCCTTTGATCTTCTAATCCTTTCTATGTTCATCTTTCATTTCAGTTGTTCACAACCTATGTTGTATCTTCCTCTTCTGACTACTTGTCCCTACATTCACCTATACTTCCATCACCAGAATCACTCTCATCAGAATCATCAGTACTTTTATAAAGTCAGTGTGGAGGTTCTGGTGGAGGCATCTCTGAATCACCAGTTCCACCCCACTTACTAATTATGTGATCTTGGGAAGGTGACCTATGTGTTTGGGCTTCTATTTACTCTTTTACTAAATAATACTCTATTTCTGTTCACTAACTTACTTAATAATCTTTAGAATCTATTAAGGTAATTTATTATTTACATTTTAGTTATTAAGTAAAGAACTTGCCCAAGTTTATAAAACAACTGAAATTTGCAGAAATAAGAATCACCCCCAGGGGGCAGGCCCGGTGGTGCAGCGGTTTAGCGCCGCCTGCAGCGCAGGGTGTGATCCTGGAGACCCTGGATCGAGTCCCACGTCAGGCTCTCTGCATGGAGCCTGTTTCTCCCTCTGCCTCTCTCTCTGCATCTCTATGAATAAATAAATAAATAATCTTAAAAAAAAAAAAAAGAATCACCCCCAGGTAATCTAGTTCCAGAGTCCAGGAATCTTGACTGTTGTGCTATATCACTTCTGTAAATATTGCCTGGATGCTGTAACTTTGTGGCTAAAAAAAAGAAAAAAAAAAAAAAACTTCAAATCTTAATACTATTTGGGTTTATGTTTAAAGGGAATGAAATTTTGTGTGCTCATCTCTATCTATATCACAAGAAACTGTAATTTAGATTGCCAAAGTCTTTAACCTTATGGGAATAGAGGAAAATAATCTCTAACCTCTATTAGATAAAACCTAATGTGTTCTGTTATGATGATTGTTTTTTTTTGCCGAGTGAATTCAAATTTCATTTTTCATTCAACAGTTGGAGTCATTCTTGGACCTTCTTCCACAAGTCCTCATGAATTTGTTCCTCTACTAAGGCTGGGAACTGGGTAGTAGAAAACATCTGTTGGAAGACTCTAACTCACATTGGAACCATCACGTTATACGTAATGGGATAATGGAATAGGTAGCCTTTGGGACTTCCATCCTAACATAGGATTTCATCATCTACAATAATTCTTGCAATTATTATATAATAATTTATAGTAGATCAGTAATAATTTGAACTACAATGTATATCTCTATTCTGTTAGATTTATCTGTATTATCATGTTAAATCTAACCACGCTCCTGATTAATCTCCTTCCATTTGGCTTCTTCAGTGAATCATTTGATTTCTGGATAGCTGGCATATCCTCTAGAGATGCTTTTAGAAAGACTTTCTAACTTTTGATATCCACAGGGAGGTGGCATGTAACTGCCATAGGATATTCATGGAAGATGCTGCTACTAGATTTCCAAACATAGCCCTCTTTTGAAGACAACAATCTTTATTTTTCTAGTTGGTAGTGCCAGCGTTGTGAAGAAGAACATGAGTGAAACACATTACACATTATGAAAATACTGAGACTCTGAATCTCTGAGAAGGTATTTCCATCCCCTTCCTTTGTTTGCTTTTTTGCTTTGAGTGTTCTTTCCAGTCATACTGTAGAAACCTACCAGGAGTTTATTTGTGATCATGGCTGGTTTGCACATTTCAGTGCCATCCGGGCTATAGAAGGGATGGTCACAAATCTAAAATGAACACATTCCCCAGCACTTACTGTGCTCTCACTTAGCATGCCTTCATGAATGTGTAGCTTTTTTCATTTTCCCAATTGAGTGCCCAGACCTATTATTAGCATTATGATTTACAAGAGAGTGGGTTTTTTTTTTTTAAATAACAACACTGAGAAAGCAAAACCCATTTGTTCATCCAAAGAGGTTTGAGAGCACATTATAAGCACAGGGTGGTCAGAATAAAAACTGACACAAGTACATGGTCCATGATTGTTCCTAATCGAAGAAAACACCAAATTAGAGCCAAAAGGCTGGAAACAAATTGTTTACCACAGTGAATCATTCTCATAAATATAATTATTTAGAACATTTGAACTCTATTTAGGGATATAAACAGTGATATGGGTTTCACAAGGAGCACTAGACAGCTGGTTGGCTTTAAATCTTAGTGGCAACCATACTGGAGGCTGCCAGGGGCTTCTACTGTTCCCTTTTAGCTAAAGACAGGATTACCGAAGCTGCATTATATCCTCCATCTCATTTTCAGCTCTATTGCACCAATTATGCTGCATTGAGGCTTATAGGGGCTTACATTGAGTCTCAGATAGATGGAAGAAGCCAGTCTATATTCTTTGTGATAAAAATAGTCATTAATTACTGAGACTTGTAAACCGCTTAGCATCCTTCTTAATGTGGGCCTGTCAGGTGCTTCTTCTCATTCTATAGCTAATCAGCAAAAAAGGAGAAAAATCCTCAGGAAGAAGATGATCTTTTTTGGCTGAAACAGAAAGCCAAGGTTAAAAATAAATCTAAAATACACCATAAATCTAAGCCAATGTGCACTCACTGGCAAAATACTGTCTTGTTTTCTTTTCAATCAGTGTTGATGAAAGAAAATTTCTTATAGTGTTGTCCCAGGGGGAAATTAATTATCAATATAATTTTTTTCCCCTCTCTGATGGAAAACAATGTGTTCTGAGGATCTGGATGCATGAAAACACATTTACAAATAGCTAAAATGGAATTAGATAATTATCTAATTAAAGAAAAGTAAAATGTCACAGGAATTAATGAGCAATTCAAGAGAGAGGGAACCCAACTAGTAAAAGGTCTGCAGAAAGCCACAATGAATAGGTGCCCCTCTGAATGGACAGCTTAAATTTGCTGGCAGAATTTCAGTGTAGTTGTTTCAGAACTGATTGCCTTCTCCAGTATTTTAATTTTTAACAATAACCTTATGTTTAATTGGCAAAAATGCCCATTATGCTTCTTTGTGAAGGCACTCAGAATCATGGGGTAGTAAATGTCAGTATGATAAACTATAACAACCTTCATTTGGTAGACAAAACAGATAAATGGCTTTTGTGTGTAAAAGTAACCTACAGATTGGGAAGATAGAAAGCATGCCTATAGGGAGTGTAAGCATGTATGGAGGGCTTCTTCCTGTAATGTGCATATTTTGTAAGTAAAAGCCATGCTTTAAGGCATGTCGTACAACCACATTTCATGCATTTTGATATGACTAATATTTGTGAATGGGAGCACAGTTTTTCAGAGCAATGGGCAAAGGAAATTGGAGTGATGTTATATTGACTAAGTTGATTTTTATAAAAGCCTTGTAGAGAACTTTAAAAATGAACAGTATGTGCGGGGAGGAAGAAAACAACTATGAAAGAAATTACAAGTGGGTTTCACTACATTACAAGCTTGAGAGTGCTTATTAAATACATAACTTGTTTTTCTGCTATACCAGTCATTTTACATAAGTGTGTGATTTGGCTTCCATTTATAATGTGTAACTGCAGCATGCTTCAACAGTGCCACAGGGAATACTTGTTATGGGTTGAATATTTGGTTAAAATCTCTGGAAAAATTCCAAAAGCATCTACATACCCATGGCAGCTTTGGGTAAGCAGCTTTTTTTCAGTTCACTTCTCTCCTTGGCAAGTCGGAAGAAAACAATTGCCCTCCAGACACAGGGTAGATAATATATCCCCATTTCCTTTCTTTGCACTCCAAGTTTTTATGAATCCGTGGTATCTGTATTTGGAAGTGATTTGAATTTCTACCGCTCCTTAAGAACAATTTACAATATTTTCTGTCTGTAAAATGTTGAGCTATTAATGTGCTTCATATATAGTTAATTTAATCATAAATAACTATGCTATTTAAAACCAACAATGAAATATTGACTTCTTGCCACAATTTCTATGTAAAATCTCATTGCACAACAATTCTGATGGTCAGGGAGAGGTGGAAAAGAAGTATAAAAACAGATAAGCCAAAAATAAATAAATTAATTAATTAATTTAAAAAAACAGATAAGCAAGAAGAAATTTGCACAAAACATAGAAAAATGGGTTCTTCATATGTTAGACCAAGTATAGGTTCTGGCACAAATTTTATAATGGACAATTGTATGATATGTATATTATATACGTATATATATTATATATTATATATATATAACTTTTTACAATTATCCATATATATATGCAACAGGTATTTTTTTTCATTTTAAAGCTTCTCTTGTGAAAATGATATATATAGCCTTCAGATCAATGATTTATTGATTTATTATAAAAGAGTCAAAGACACTCTCAAAGGGTGCCAGAAGTGGGACTCAATGCTGAAAGAGTGGAGAAGAAATGTTTAAACATGTTCTAGGACTGTTTATTTTCTAACTGCTTTGCTATGACTTGCACAATTTAAAAGGCTTTGCAGGAACAGTCTGTTAGTAGAGGGAGCACAATCTTATTCTTCATAAAAAAAGAAAGCACACAGAGACTGTAGATGATACAAAACATTCTTTTCTTTTTACCCTGCCACCTTTCAGTGTACACAGGTTGTACCTAGGTAAAATGGGCATTTAGAAACCATCTTTCTCCGACATACTTTCTTTTTCTCCACTGCTTCCCAACTCCGATGCCTTAGTTTCTTCTGCATTTTTCTAGGTATCTGTGCCCTTTTCACCAGGATCTTGGGGCCTTGGCTCCATCCTGACAGGGAGGTTTAAGGTTTAAGGCCTTGGCTCCATCCTGGGCAGGCTCAGGTGTACTTGACAGCAACTATGTCCTCATGTCTTTGGTAGGAATTGGGCCTAAGTCTTTCAACATAATCACAGTGAAATATCAAAAGACTTCCTTATCATCAAGTGTGAGAAAGCAAAGGAATAAGAAGAGCAGAAAACTTCTACCTGAGACTCTCTTTCCCTAGTGGTCTTCCTTGAGTTTTTGGAACAGATACCACTGTTTATCTTTTCTCATTGAGTGGACTTGTGTTTTGGGAGTTGGAGTAAAATATCTAAGCACCACATACCATACTTGGCAGATCTTAGGCCAGTTATGCGTGGAACTGAAAATGTAGCAAGCTAATGTAAGTAAAAGAAAAACATTATTGACTCACATAATTGAATAAATATGGTCTGAGGCTGAAACATTTTCATCATGGACTAAATATCTTCTATACTTTTTTGACTTCTTTCTCTTAGTTTTGCCTTCCTTCTTCAGCTTCAAATGCCACAAGATGGCTGTCCAACCTTCTGGAGTTTCCAATACTCCAAACCCTGTGGTTAATATATTGTGTCTTGGGGGAATAAAAGTCCCAACACTTGAATATCTGCTGAAAGATTAGCTTCGTTATGCTGTTTGCAACTCTGAATCTTACTCCTGAACATTTTATCCATCGACCTCCCTCATCTAGGGTGGAAAGGGGCAAAGATAAATGGGGACAGTGAAATCATCCCTTTTGTGGCATATAGCATGGGATGGCCCTAGGCTGCCAGGCCTCTCCTATAAAGGAAATGGTTCTCTATTTTTGGGAGATGGTTGGCAGCCCATCTCCACATTTTTTAGCAGCCTGTTGAGGCCTATGAAACAGAGAATCTGCACTGATAGTGCTTAATCTTGATTGATAATGAATTATAAAATTAGAGAATGTTAAAGTCTTCTTCTAGTGCTTTCCCATAGGGTCTAATTCAGCCCTGGTAAGGGCCTAGAAAAGAGGGTTATTTTCAATTCACATTTGAAAGATACCCTCTATACATACTTCCTACTGATCAAATCAAAGCTTAAACCCAGTTTATGAATAATTTAACTACTCTCATGCCATGCAGACATTAACCAATAAAGTCCACAGGTTTCCTGTAGATCAGCACAGCCAAATACTCCAAGGTTTACTTTCATGAATACCTACTGGATGTCTTCTTCAAGAATGCATTCATGATCTGGAGGCCTGGCTCCTGCTGACACAAAGGAGCTCCAGGATGATTTCCTCTAATGAAATTATGCCAGGTTGCTAGATATCAGTGTAAGCTTTGATAGATCAGCTATGATGACTACTGAACCCCAACATGTGTTTAGTGCTTCAAAGTTGTCCAGAGCATGTTTTATTATTGAAGTGTAATGGATAAAGACATATTTCTACATCTTCTTTAATCTAAGGATTAGGAAATAACTAGTCTAATAGAGCATGTTTGGATTGACAAGGGATAGGTGTGATATTATAGGTGCTTTCTGAAAGCATGTTTGAATCCCTGGCGATTCCTTAGTAGGCAGAAGATCAGACATGTAGTTTTTGATTTTGTGTGTGTGTGTGTTTTTTCCAGAATAGAGTATCTACAGGCCAATAAAACTTTCTTGTGTCAAAATGGACTATCTCTCTTAGTTTAGATTAAATGAAGTAACTTTAAAACCCTCCCGCCAGGGCACAACACAATATGACTGGAGAAGAATGAATCTCTTTCCACTACAGTTTATTTATTAATCCCACAAGTATTTATTAAGGGCCTACTATATACCAACTATACACAACAGCAATATGCTTCCTGGCTTTATATATCAAATGGATATTAAGGTCTTTTGGTTTACTGAAACATTTTTTGTTGTTTTTGGATCTTTCTGAAGTTCAGGTGAGAACTAATGCTCCCAGAAAAAGAGACTTGCTATTCCCTTTGTGAAGACAGTGTCACCTTTGTGGGAAGTGTGACTCATCTTCAGTCAGAAACAATTGTCAATGCTAGTCAGCATTTGAGGATCATGGAAAACTTTGAAAAATAAGAGCAGACCAAGGCTCATCAAGCACAGGGATTCTTGGGAGGATTGTGAATATTGGGGTTGGGATTGGGATTTGAGTTTGAATCTATACTTCTAGGTTGCCTCCAGAAAATCAAAGATACATCAATGGCAGTTAATTGGGACAAGGTTGATATTTGATTTGAGGTTTTACATAGATATCTTAAGAGCTTTTTAATAAGCATTTCAAATAAAGTAATTTTTTAATGGAAAATTTAATTGTTTTGCTGAAGTTGATGATTTCAGATTGAGATGTTCTCTGTCAAAGAAGAATATCATGGACTGTTGAAAGATTAGTGACTGCTTACCTGGCTTATTGGAGTCTGACTAATCAAAAGGAATCTGAAAATAACTTTTTAAAATTATGCAATATAAGAAAGTGGTCAAAATGTGTATGTGACCTTGAATAATAAATACATTTGTAAGCTTCATCAGTGGTTACAATAAAGAATTCCTTTACTGAGCCCAAATGGAAGTTACGTCAATAGTTGATTTTTTGGACACTTATATCAGACGTTGTTCTTGTTCTCAAGGAATTCATATTTTCACAGGGAAGATTGACCTTATTCATGAATTATCAAGTGCCTAACATATGTCAGACCCTGCACTTAGTTCTAGGGAAACAATGATGAAAACCAATGATTTTGTCCCTGACCTCATGTTGCTTAGACTCCATTGTTGGGAGAGAGAAAAGGAGTAGTAATTAATCAAATACTATTGGGATAAGTGGTGTCAAGAAAAGTTCATAGTTCCAAAAAGACCATAGTAGAGGGATTTAATCTTCTTGGTGAGGATAGGAAGTGTTTCTGGGGACAAGATATTTAGCTGATATCTGAAGAATGCTTAAAATTTAATTAGAAAAGATGGGAGAGACCAGTGGGCAAAATAGGTGGGAGCAAGTATAAAGATGCTGTGATGGAAGGAAACAGATCTTTCCTGGAGGTGAAAGAGCAATGTGTACAGATGGTACGTGGAGTAAAGGGCTGAGTGAGGGGTGGTAGGGTACTTGGCTTGAAGGGCATATTAAAGATTTTGAACACTGTCCCAAGACTTCTGAGAGGCTACAGAAGTGTTCAAAGCAGAGTGTGATGTGATACATTTAAATCATTATTTCATTAAGATTGTTTTTGTGGTCATATATGAAGAATAGATTTACAGAAGTAAATATGAACAGAACTTTCAGGCAATACTTGCAATATCTCAGAAGAGAAACAATCATCTTGCAGAGCAGTGGCAGTAGTGATGGGAGTCCTCTATACAGATCTGAGAGATATTTAAAAGTTATAATCATTAAGACTTGGTAAAGTATCCGACAAAGGCAGTGAAAGGGAGGGAGGTATTTTTTTAATTTATTTTTTTAATTTAAATTCAATTAATTAACATATAGTGTGTTATTAGTTTCAGAGGTGGAGTTCAGTGATTCATCAGTCTTATTCTAGTCCTCATTACATCTGTGCCCTCCTTAATATCTATCATCCAGTTACCCCACTTCCCACCCATTTTCCCTCCAGCAGCTCTCAGTTTGTTTCCTATGATTAAGAGTCTCTTATGGTTTGTATCCCTTTCTGATTTCATCTTGTTTTATTTTTCCCTCCCTTCCCCTATGATCCTCTGTTTTGTTTCTTAAATTCCACATATCATATGAGTGAGATCATATGATAATTGTCTTTCTCTGATTGACTTATTTCACTTATAATACAGGAGGGAGGTATTTTAGATAATTCCTAGGTATTTGCCACTTGTAATTGTACTCTTTATTAACCAATTTCATCGAAAAAAGATGCTGAGAAGAAGGGTCAGTTTTGCTACCATCATATGCCCAAGTTGCTAGAGACACTAAAGGGAGTGGCTGAGATGTAGCACAGTGTTGGAGAACTCATACTGAGTTTTTCATACACACACATGAACACCCACACACGTATGTTATTCGAGGATTGAGATAGAATTGTCAGCATTGGGGCCAATTATGATCTTGTGTATGAAATTTTTTTAAGTTCTCTGCCCAATGTGGGGCTTGAGCTCACAACCCCAAGATCAAGAGTTGCATGCTCTACCAACTGAGCCAGGCTGGTGCCCCTTGTTATGAATTTTGAAACTTTTGATTGCAAATGACAGAAATCAACTCAGGTTAAATTAAGCAAAAGTTAATTTATTGGCCAAATAATGGGAGATTACAGAATTCATGGAATGCTACATGTGAACATAGGACTTGGAAATTAAGCAGATCAAGTAGCCCCAGAGACCCAAAAAGCAAGAAGCACAACAAAAGTCTAGGGATAGTAACAATCTGGGTGAGTTATAGCTTTTAGAGTGTATGGATTCCAATGATCTCTGGTGTCTTTGTTGGCTCAGGAGAAATATCTGATTGACCTAGCTCATGGTGTATGTCATCTACTGAATGTGGCAACAGCAGATCATAGTGGAGAAGATAATTTCTCAAAAGGATCTCAAGATTCAATTCAAAAAGGGAAGTGAAATCTGAAAAGTCAAAAACTAAGCTCTCCTACACCTTGGAAGGCATTTACCTTTCTCTTTTTTAAGTCTTCACTGAAGCAATGCAGCAATGAAGCAACCCTTCCAAACAGTTGCTTGATCACTCATATTAAGAGGAAGCATCTTTTCTTAATTGGCAGTGACCGTGACTGAATTATTAATTGAGCTTATCCCTCTCTGCATCCTCCTTTCCTTTGTCTTCACTTCATAGGTTCTAGGGTTGGCCAGGTTTATTCATCTTGATTTTCGCAGCTACTGAATATTCTGCATTATAGAGGGATGTTAGTTTGAGTGGTGGGAAGAACCTTCTTTTAGTACACAAATACAAGCAGGTTAAGTGCACAAATAAACTTTAATAAAGTATGTTTACATGGTTGTCATAGTCAAATTGAATTCTAAAAGCACTGCCTCATGATGCAGAGAAACAAAAATATGGCTTTTATATATACTGTCTTTTTCTCTCCAAGAAATAAGTCCTTCCATATATTTCAGCCCTAACTGTTCTGTAGTTCCATACTTTAAAGAGTGGGCACTCATACCACTGTTGATGTCCATATATTTCACAATACTGATTCACAGTTCAAAGAGATTCATCAGAACTTACACAGTTGCATATAGAATCATTGTAGGAGTTTAGTTCCTGCCCATCACTTCCCTGTCAGTACAATTCTCCTCACTCCTCTCAGGGAAATGCGAATCTCTTTCTGAACACAATTTTGGTTCCTAACTGTGTTAAGTAATTTATCTCCAGTTGTTGTCCCAAATCCTGCATCAAATTACCTAAGTTGTCAGTCAGGTTTCCACATATTGATTCAGCAAACTCAGCCTTGTGTCCTGCCCAACTCCAGCAGAGAGTTGATTGCTTTACTCCAAAATCCGTTGAAAAGTTAAATTGTTAACAATACAAATTCACTGGAAATTGGGATAACTCTTCGCCTTAGCTTCAGTCTCTTCACCTTGAGCCCTGGGCATTTAACACTCATCTTGGGGCAGCAGGGCAGGGAATTGGAAAGGAAAGTAGTAATGCAGTTACAGCCAGGAGTCAAAGGAGTAGTTAGAGGTCTACTGATTCTGGCAGTGGGTGCTGGTGATGCTCAGACACTCACCTGCCTCCCAAAGCAAACAGCTACTAGCAGAGTCAATTAAATATAACCTGCATTTCAGGGTCCCTGCTTATACTTGGCCAAACAACCAGAGAGAGATACAAATAAATGGGCCCAGGAAATAAGGGAGTCATTTATTTTAACCCAAATCTTCATCTTGATTCAGCTCTTGCTCCAAGAGAAACATTATCTTATAATGCCAATTAAAAACATTGTTCTCTGGATTATTTTCCTAACAGCTGATGAAAGCCATATCTGTTTGCAAATACCATACCTTTATAAAAAGGCACAAAAGCCTTAAATAGCCTTGAGTGCTTTTTACTTAATGTTCAATTTGTAGCAAATATACTTTGGGAGTTAAGTGCTAGTGTTTAACCAGTTAAGATATTATAAGTTAACTTGGGTGTTTAACAATGAGTTGTTTTGAAGCGTATTATAAGTAAGCAGGTGTTTAAGGAAGTGGATCATAATTTAAAGTGCTCGACTGAAAACTAGGAATCCTTTTTAATGGCATTTATGCGTTAAAGTCTTTGGTAAAAGCTCCCTATGAAAAAAAAATTAATCCAGCCAGGCAGAATAGTGCATTTGTGTTGCTGTTGTTCACTTGATCATGACATGAATCTTGAAGTTCAAAGGGAGCCTAGAGGCCATTTATGTCATCTTTTTCATCCATTCTGTTTCTCCATTTTATCTTCAGCAACTCTCCAACTTCTCCATCCTCTTTCTAACAAAGAGCTTCAAAGGAGTCAGCTATAGATGTGACCTTATTTGATCTTCTCTTATATCCACTCCAATAGGTTTGTTGACAGTGCCAACTGTGAAAATACCCCACCAAGGCGACCAATGACCTCCGAATTCCAAAATCCGACTGCTAATTGTAATTCTTAGTTGGTAAAAATGTTGTAATTCTGATTTGATAAAAAATGCCCCACCAAGGCTACCAATGACCTCCACATTCCAAAATCAACTGCTAATTGTACTTCTTGTTTGTTTGGCTTATGGCACACGTGCTCAGTAGGTTCCCCTTTTCCTCACTGGCTGCTCATTCAGTTCCTCTTCAACAACCTGACGTTTTAATGTTGGAAGCCCACAGACATCTTCGTTTTTCTTTCTATACTCACTCCTTCATCATGTCTAATTTCATGGCTTTCCTATTTTGAACCTTAACAAAGGTAGAGTGAATGGTTATAAAATAATAATAATTATTGTTATAGCTATGCTATATTAAATATATATTCATCTTGGTCAATTCATATGCATTATCTACCTTCTAAATATGCACTTTATCTCACTTATCTCAGGAACACGAGAGAATCCATATACTTTGTCATGGATATAATGTTAACAAGCAAAGACTTGCCTGTGCTGCAGAGCATTCTCAGGAATTTGCTGGAATATCTGTAAATGAGAGGATGGGCAGTGAAATCGTATAAAATTCAAGGCCCAGACAAAGTTTTGTCAGTCTTAAGACTAAGAATGAAGATAGTATATTAAGACTAAACCAAAGACATAGAAACACCCCAAAGGACAATTGAGATGGAAGCTTATAATAAAATGTTTTGTTTTGGTACTTGGAAGAATGTTGGAGGTGGCCATTGACAAGATGTGACCACTCCCTGACCTAAGAGTGGGACCTGGACAATCAGAGACTCCTTATCTCCTCCCCTGTTGTTGGAATGTACAGTGGGTGCCCATCATCTTACATTGGGAGCTGTTTCAAAAGTGCAAAGAGAGCAATGTATTGTTCAGACCAACCAGTTGGTATATGTGACTGAACCCATTTAAGACCTCTGTATAAACTTTAACAGTCTTGGTGAGCAGGTTCAGAGATCTACCTGTCTTGAGGCTATCAAAGATAAGACTTGAATCTAAGTTCCCTTGCTTATTAAAACTGCCAGCTATCAGTCTGGAGTGGCCTAGGCCTACTTCTTTCTTTAGTCTCTCCATGCCCTCCTGAATGGCGGCCAGTTTCAGATGCTATCGAAGAAATTCCAGAGTTTGCAAAGCAACAGTTGGTGAGTCAACCAGGAGGCTGAAGAAATGAATCTTGGAAAACAGGGATTTGCAGGGAAAGGCTCGGGAGGGATACCACATACATCAGATGCTTGCGAACTACCACATGAGTGCAGGGACACCCTGAAAACACAAGTCTAATTCACTTGTTTGAGGAAATATACGTAGGACACTGTGACAAAGAAGGGAATGATTGCCACAGCAGGCTGGCCTCTACTGTGCATGGTTTGGCTGGCCACCTGATGACCTACCTGCTCCAGTGGAAGCCTGAGAGATTTAGTCCTGGTCAGGTGGATGCTTTCCACACCCTGCGTATAGGGTGCAGGCCACAACTGACTCCAGTGGGTGCTGTTGGAGGTGATCAGAGGCCTAATGTTAAGCTCAATATTCACTGGTCCCTCAGAAATAAATTAAAAGGGATGGTTCTGGCTGATGGTGCAGCTGAATGTACTCTAATGAGGGTTATTCATGGAACCCTCAGAAGTTTCCTCACCCCTTCAGAGCCATCAATGGTTACAGAGGACAAATGGTTATGGTCAGAAACCTCAAACCAGGCATATTTTCCTCCATGAATATAGGTTTTTATCTTTCCAACACCAGAGAACACATCAGGCACTGATATCCTACAAGGCCACATCTGTAAACCAGAAAGGCCCTAAAGCAGAACATTAAGGGAGAACAACGTAGGTCCGGTACTCTTGATTCATGAGATATTGTCAATGCTGATTCAGAAACTTGGCCTGTGGTATTAACAGTGTGGTTAATAACCCTGGACATGAGTATTCTTTTTCTGTTGGTCAAACTACAGAGGCAGCTCATCAAACTACTGACTGGAAAAATATCACCAGAAAAAATATTACTTAAAACATATCACCATTAGAGTTATGCATGGCTGTGTGCTGATCTGGGATGGGTTCATATGGCCTGGCTTATGGACATTTGAATACCCTGGTACCCCTATGTTGGGAATTGAAAAATCACTCTAAACAGAGCTAACTCAATGGTACAGGAATATGGAATGGATATCACTGGAACCATGTAGTCAGTCTGTCATATTAAAGGATTATTACTACTTTGGCACTGACCCATCTTTGTGCCAGCATTTATTAGGTAGACCCAAAAGGGGCCCAGTATTGTATGGCACAAATCTTTGACCATGGCTTCTACGTGAGTGGTTGGGCTATGGGCTTCCCTTGGACACAGGGAAAAGCTGCCCCACAAGTAACAATTTTCAACCTCCTGCTCAAGGCCAGATGGGCACATTCTGTATTGCACTGACCACCTTCTTTGTCCCTTGCATTGGTCTAAAGGGCATTCTAGTACACGTGCATGCCTTTACTCCATTCCCCCAGCAAGCCTTAAATGATAGCTGGCAAAGCCTGTCTTTACTGAAAACACTGAAATATCTCTAATGAGAAAAACTGTCCTCTAAAATAAAATGGACTTGGACATTATTGCCTCTCAAAGAGGAACCTATGCCATTATCCAAACCGAATATTGTGTGTTCATAGCTGGTGAACCTGCCAATGCATCATCTTTGCTAAATCATCTAAGGACCCAAGTGAATGCACTGAGTGATGAAAACCCCAGCCCAGGGGACTCAGTAAATCAATGGTTCGGATCATGGCACTCTTGGTAGAAAAAAAAAAAAGTGGTTACTTACATCGGGAATCATTATCTTTTCTGTATTTTCTCTTGCTTGTACTTACACTGTTACTGTGGCATCTGCTTCCACTGCAGTCAAATGGCCGCCACAGAGCCGCCTCCATGCCAATAAGATGCCTCACTGATGCTCAGGACCATTGTGGGGAGCTTTTGGGAAGGTAAAAGTTGGGCACGTGGGGTGGAGTGTGGTAGGAGGTCATTGGAAGGACATGACCCTGTGGTGACCTGAGAGCAGTTGGAGGCTCCTCCTAGCCCCTCCTATCCTTGGGAGTTACATTTTGCCCTCCCTTCCCACAGTGAGAACCATTTTCAAGGATACGGCCTTATGAAAATAGGGTGTTGTTTGCCAGTATATGTGGTTCAACACAGTAATGGTTCTTAAATGAAAGCCAAGATCCTGGTGGGCAGGTGCGCAGATTTCCTCATGCACGTGGCTGCCCAGCACAAGACTTGCAAATAAGTTCCTGTTAACCGCTGCCTATCAGTCTGGGCGGTGGGGGCTTGATTCTTTCTCTGGTCTGTCTCTGCCCTCCGTGTCTCGGGGCTGGTTTCAGATTTCACTGGGGGAAATTCTTGAGGTTACAAACCACTGAAGCATTGGATAGCTTTACACAGGAGAAAACTCTTTCTCAGAAGTGCCCAAAATCAGCCCAAACACTTCCTATCGAATATGCATCTACTATAAACTACAGGCAACAAAACAAATACCTTCTAATTGCACGTTAATTCTTGGATCCGGTTTCTATTTGAACTGTTTGAGTGCAGTCTGGTAATCTTGGAGGCAGTTGAGATGCAATTTGGATTCAAGATGTATATTAGAGAGGGAAACTTGTGTGGGCAAAAGGCAGAAGGCAGACTGGGCAGACGGAGAGTCAGACTAGACAGGCTCCCACCAGACCAGTGCAGGCTCTGGAGCAAGTTCACCTGCTCGAGTGTCGCACATCAGGCTGAACTCTCTGCACCCCCTCCTCATGTAGTAACCAGTTATGGGCTGCCCGGAGTGAGTGTGACCTCAGGGTAGGCTGTTCTTTACTACTGAGGCAGACCTGAAGCCTATAACAGCTGGCCAGTGTCTGGTGGCCAGTGTCTACGCCCCATGTCACGTCTTCTTTCAAGGAGGATGCTGTGGCTCATCTCCACATCTACCCCTGTCCCCTTGCTCCACAGGATCCACTCTGTACATATTCAGAGAGAAGCTCTATCTCATGTGCCAGGGTCCAAGGTTTTCCTAGTCAGAGCCCTGACTGGAGTGAAACTGACTTGCCTTTGTTGAGCATTTTGTGTTTGTCAGTTGTTGGGCATTTCACCACTGGACTATTAGATCCTGTACTTGGTCTTTGGCTTTTTCTGCCCTGCCAAGCAGATGATAAGACTGCCTCTGTAGGCAATGATAAGAGTGACTTTGTAGGCTTCTGGCATTCCTATTTGGCTTTTGGTTGCCTGTAACCTCAGCTGTTTGTTTCCTTCCTAAATGGAGCATTGGTGGCCTGTAGCCATAGCCACCTCATCTGGTTATCCTTACAGCTGCCGGTTCCTCCCTAAGTTGTAGCACCTGATCTTCACCTGTACTAATGTATTCCCTCCTTCCCTGGTATAGCCTCCCAGTTTAGCACTTGGAAAGCATTACCTGCCACCTTTCTGGAGGAACATTCTTGACTTGCCACCAGTGATGGGTCCTCATTGCTGGGTCAGCTAGCTCCAGGGCTTCTTATTATGGCCTGTGTACTTGGACCCCATTTCTGGGTACTCCAGGAGCTGATTTAGAGTTTGGGGTACAAAGTGTTTATTAAGGATCAACTTCTATGAAAGGGAGAAGAGGAAAAATCTTGCTATGGAAGTCACTGAATTGTGATGTAAGCTTACAAAACCCCAACCAACTTGGTGTGAGTAATGACCACCAGAGTCAGACCCAATTCCTGGGACTTTATACCCTCATTTTGCTCAGTCAATAAGTATGGGCTCAAAAATGATGTGATTTCTGAAACAGAGGCAGATCCCGGAGGAGCTAACAACTGAAGGCTACTTGTTGAATATGCTGTAGTTTAGCAGCAAGTTCATTCTCGAAGAAATGCCTCTGGCAACACATATTTGTGTCTTCCGTACAACTCTTATTGTATTTTGTCAGTCAATAAATACACTTGCATAGATATAAGTAGATCTTTGGGTTTTAATATTTGTCATTTCATTTTTTGGAAATTGTGCTCATCCTTAGCATTGTAATTAAATGCTCTTTTTTGCCCCCAAACCTTCTTCAGACTCATAAATTAATCTGTTTTTCCTTTCTTTAAAGATTTTATTTATATATTCATGAGAGACACAGAGAGAGAGGCAGAGACACAGAAAGAGGGAGAAGCAGGCTCCCTGCAGGGAGCATGACCTGAGCCAAAGGCAGATACTCAACCACTGAGCCACCCAGGTGCCCCTTATTCTGTTTTTCTTTCACAGCATTGACATTGTCTTCTTCTGCCATACTTATGATGAGATTATGTCCTAACAGGGATAATACTTGCAAAAAATTTCTGTATGTGTTTTGCTTACTGGAAGGAAGTGTTTCTTCTTCTTAAAATCTGTCCATAATTAGGGTTAAAGTATGTGTCTTTATGCCTCTTGGAAGTAACATGAGAAGAATAAAATATCTGCCAACAGAAAATAGTGTAAGAAAGTTCTTTTTCTCTAGAGGAGTGTGAGATTTACAGAATAGACACGAGAGATGTAGTCAAGTGTTTTGTCAAGGAAAAACAAAAAAGAATAGAGGGAGTGCCCTTTTTTCCCACTTCTAATTTGAAATCTAGGATGAAAATTCCACACGAGGCATCTATATCAGAGTAGAAATCCATGTCTATCCTATTTGATCAAGCAGAGAGACGGAGCTGGAGCAAGTGGTGGTCTTGGTATGCATGCAGAATGGGTAGAGATGTTCCTCCATGAGCAGGTGACTGGCACTGTTGGCTGATGAGCTTGAAGGAGGATGAGGAAGGAAGCTTGATCTGGTGGGGCAGAGTACAAACATGGCCAAGGCAATACTGAGAACCAAGGGAGAACCCAAACAGCAACAAGAATTGAGGTGTTGATGGGGGAGCAAAGGAGAGCTGGGTTCAGCAGGGAGCAGCCAGGATTCAGAGGACAGGATGTAAGTTGGAGGATGTCCAAATTCTCGTCCTTTAAGCCCCACCTCTCCATATATGCACTGGTTTCTTATGAAGAACTGGAGGTAGGAGAAACAGCAAAGATGGATGTTTAACTTTGACTTAACTGAATAATTAATAAAATATCAACCAAATTCAAGAAACCAGTCTTGTCACTGTTATGCACCAGGGTCTTGCAGACTTGAAGCAAGGTTAGATCAGACATGACAAATAAATGTCCTTCATTTTCTTGGCATACATGAAGAATGCAGTATAAATTGCAATGGGTTTTTATACTTAATATCCTCTAGGGGATTGTGGGCTCTTCCAGGTCAGACATGGCCCCTCCTCATCTTTCTTGTTCCTGGGCCCAGCATTTATAGGTCCTCAGTTAATGTTTGCACCTTTAGAGGAAGGGACTTGTTTTCCTTTTCTGTATTCCTTACAGCATCAAGAACTGAGCTTCACAAATAGAGGTCATTTAGAGAAAGCTCTGTATTTATATGATTTCATAGTCTCTAGTTTCTTCTTCTGTGAGAATATGGATCTACCATTTTTGGAAGAAATGTACTTAAAGCATTTTGACCATCTTTGAGATTAAATGTATCTATTCCTTTGTATTTCTAAGTTTTATAAAGTGTTTGTGTTGCTACTTTCCATTTCACCTAAAATTTTCTCTTGGTTTTAATTTTAATAGATGGCTTTGGTAGTCCTAATTGATTTTTTCCTTGCTTATGTACTTAAAAAAACTCCAATACTTCTGAGCAAGACAATGGGCTTAATAAGAAGTATTTATCTCTAATTCACTTAATACTTAATATTTCTTTACCAGATTTTAAAATATAAATGACACCATTTACTGGAACAGAAAATTTCACAAGGTTTTTACATTAATTCTTCCTCTAATTCTTGCCAATTTGCTGCAACAATGTAATTGCATTGCCTACATTATGGTTAACAGGAAAGATTAGGTATGTAGCATTTTATTGTCTTTGACAGCTTGATGAATTGTGACTTGAAGTGAGCAAGTGCCTTTGTTCTAATTGTCTCTTTTTCATTAAAGCTGAGAACTGTACTTGGGCATTGGGGGAATACTCTTCTTACTGCCTTTAAGTAAGAGCTGTTCACGCTGATGAATGTTCTCCACGTAAATATTGTGCAGGCAGCTCTTTGTTTATATTCCACCCTTTTTATCATTTCAAGGCTAAAACTGATGAAGATCAATCAATACAACAGACTGAAAAAAATTGTCAGGGAAAGTGATTTCAGGAAACAAAATGCATTTTCCTGCTTTTCGAAAAAGTAGGAGAATAAGATAAAAGAATTCTTGGCATTGTGCCATTCTTTTCCGTGTATACATATGGGTGTTTTTGTGTATCTGTGTAGGGTGAATCTGTGGCTCATTAACTCAGTTATCCAGCATGGTTAATGCAGGTTAACATCATTAATTTGATTCCTTGGAGTGCATATTTGCATTTCTCTTTTCCAGAGCTATAAGTTAATTCTAACTAGTTATCCACTCATTCATTCACGATTAATTAATTTCATTCAATTGGCACAGTCCTATTGAGGGTCAACCATGAGCCAAGCTCTGCACTAAAGGCAGTATAGACAAAAGATGAATGCAATCGAGCTAATCCCTAAAAAGGTTATGTTCTGCTTTTAAGGGAGATCAAATGAAACACTTTGACTCCATCGATGAGAATTCCATTATTTGCTTCAAATAATAATGATATTAGTGTGTGATTAATGTCTTCTGTGGGATGGAAGGGCAGCTTCAATCAGGGAACAGCTGAACAGAACTGTTGCAAATTTTCAGTGTACTGTCTAATTCCAGCAACCACCTTTCATACGGGGCCAGTACGCAAGGCCCCACTGATGTGGAATGGGGAAGAAGAAATGTTTGCAATGCATTATCCTTTTTGCTAGGGGAAGGAATTTGATGAATTTATTCTAAAGTTGGGAAGAGCCATTAAGAGTTTTAAGGGAATGAATGATGGGAGTGTTTCTCAGTTTTAAAAAGCTAAATGGCAGCATCAAGTGTTATTTGAAGGCAGGGAGAATTTCAATATTCCATTTGAAATAAGATGAAACTAAATGTGTTTAATATTTTTGTGGTGAAAAATGGCAAATGTATCAACTGATTCAATTCCAGGTAATAGCGCATGTGGTAGAAGGAAGGGAGATGGTTGGCCTCTCTCCTTCCCTTTCTGCTTGATTTCACATGCCCATCTGCTACTTTTATTTTCCCCAGTTACTCTGGAGACTCCATCCACATGCCCTGTTGACTTGTGCTTACCTCCTGAGTGGCCTAAAAGGAAAGCATCAGTCTCTAAGACTTGATAGCTTTGCAAAAAAATTAAAAAAAAAAATGTGTGAGACTCAGTTAATTGGCATTAATCAGGATGAATTTGAACTACCAATTAAAGTATGTTTTAAGGGCACTCAAATTAAGGAGAATGCAGCTGTTACAAGAGTGGACCACAGACTCCCTGGAAAAACTATTTTGATGCCAGAGTCTTTGAAGAAAGATGCCAAGGTTGAGGTGTTCAATGGCTGGCAGAAGAACGTCATGTCCTGAGCCAGGAGATGTCACATTGATATTTGGCTCCCTTGCCAAATGTGTGTGTCATACTCATCCCATGTTTTATTCAAGATGGGTAATTTTTGGATCCTCCACTCCTGAATTACTTCTGACTTTATTTCTTAGGCTCAGTGTTCCTGTCTCAACGTATAGTATCTCTCTGAATAATAGATATTTACTTGAATAGATCAGAGTCAGAGCTTAAAGCCAACTGTCCATTCATTCACAGTTTCCAGGCTGGTGACTGTAAGGTCTAGGCAGGACATCTGGTACCCAAGAAGACCTTAACGTTTGCCTCAGCTTGAATAAATTTAGATACGTTTTTTTTCTAATCTCCAAGTCTCTGATCTCCCCTTTCTTAGAACAATTACTTTAGAAAACTAGTAAAATGGTAAATTCTTTCCCTGCCCCTTTGAGGTGTAAATCTTTAAAAAGCTTCTTGCCAGTTTTACAACCCCACATAGTCATTCTCAAGGACCTGAGAGCCATCCTTTTGAAATGTAATCAAGGAACATAACGCCTCTGTCTTTGCAGTCTCTGTAGGAGAGTAAGAATTTAATTTAGGCGGGATACCTTGCTCTAAATTGTGAAACTACTTCCCATTATTGCTTTTCCTCTGGGTAAAGCAAATTAACAATTATAGCTGACCTCTGATTCCCCATCCCACCTATCTCATCGCCTTTGAGTTTCCTCTAAAAGAACTTTATTTTACATTTGGAGTGGTGGGTGAATGAGTCTTTTACATAATAGCAAGCAACCTTGAGGGAACTTATACCACTCCATTCTGGGTTTTGTGTTTTGGGGAATAGAGGAGCTCAGCTATATTCCCTTCCAAACTAAGGAAAGTGGGAGAGCTCAAAACTGAGTAACATAGACCCAGATTAGGTGAGCTACCCTTTGTATCCCAAGCTCTAAGGACAATAGGTTCTCTGTGGTGTCTTTCAGATCTATACAGTGGTTGGGAAGATGGCAGCAAAATCCCGTGATCTGAAATCTCAGAATGATGGATTTCCCGGGAAATAAAGCTGTAATGAAGCTGTCAGTAAAAGGTGGGAAGGAGGCAGGATTGAGACTGGGTGGGTTAGGATGAACTGGGTAGTGGGAAGAGTCCCATTCAATGTAAATGAGCTGATGGTCAGAGAGTTGATACTATTACAGAGAGGAGCAATGCTGGGGCCAGTGGCTGTGTTTAAGGATGAAGGGGCCTAAAAGAGATTTAAGAATATTAGCACTCTGGGGAAGGAAAGACAGAAACTTCTAGAGAATAAAAATACTTGGGATAAAACAAGGTAGGGGCTGCTCAGAAGTACATCCAGGCTGATTGGCAGATATCAATACCTGGAATTTATTTGGCTACATTTGCAGAGAAAAATGTAAACAACCCAATGCATTAGTGTGAAAATGTGGATGATTGGATTTAAGGAAATTATGAGGAAATCTCATTCTTACAAGTTGTCAATCATTTTGTTGGGAGGAGGGTATTCTGGACTAACAGAGAAGGGGATTCTGGACTATGCTTGTTCTTCTGTAATATCCTACCTTTAATTAATATGCATGTTATGAGTACATGCGTATCTGGACCTACTGATCAAGGTACATTCACTGTGACTCTTGTTGGTGGCTTCTCAAGTGTTTGAATGCATGGCTTGCATCTACTTGTAAATTTAAGGTTGCCAAGGGTGTGACACTGAAATAATGTCCTTTTTCACAAGAAGCAGCAAATTTTACTCTTCTCATACAAGTATCATTGGAAGCTGTAAAAACAACCTCCCATTCTGGCCAGTGAAAAGTCATTAAAAGTCACTGGTACTTAGAGACTTACTCTGGAGTGTTGAGGTTTATAAAGAAGGAACTGCTGGGGGTGCCTCCGTGGCTCAGTGGTTGAACATCTGCCTTCAGCTCAGATCATGATTCCAGAGTCCCGGGATCGACTCCCACATTGGGCTCCCCTCAGGGAGCCTGCTTCTCCCTCTGTCTTTTATCTCTGCCTCTTTCTCTGTGTCTCTCATGAATAAATAAATATAATCATTTTTTTAAGAAGGAACTGCTGTTTTGTAATGCAGCATTTCATTACAGTGACTAAACAAATAGCTGTCACCAATGAATGATATTTTGTATGTAACCTTAGGCATTGCTAATGCTCTCTTTTCCGTAGTTCTTAACTAAAAATCCCCCAAATCAGTTGTTCATTACTTGACAAGTAACACAGTATGTTTTTACTCACCAAACCTTCTTGGGAAGTGTCATCAGGAATTGGACAAACTTAGATACAGTGTAGATTTCTAGGTGAGGTCTAAACAGTCTAGAATATTGTTGATATTTTGATAGTAGTCCCCACTGTGAAATGTCTTGTTACATGACATAGCATCCAAACACAAGTGAGTAAATATGAATGGAACCTTAAATGAGGGCAGACTCTAAGGCTCTGCCATACAACTAACTTTGGGGGTTAACTGGACTGCTGTCTTTACAGACATTTCATGACCTATTAAGTATAATTTGCTAGTCTTTCTGTCTCCCACTGTAAAGGAATTGCTGCTTCCTACCAATTGTTTGACCTGTTTGGATATTGGAGGAAATGCATGGAGTTTTATTAAAATCTCCATCCCAAGGCACCCAATTAGTGGCCAAACTTGACTGGCAGGCCATAATCTTGAGAAGTGTTCAGATAACAGTAAGACAAGTTCTATCCTTGGGTTATCAATTACTTTAGATCCCAAATTCAGATTCTTAGAACCAATCTTATGACTATAATAAGCCTTAACAAAAACAACCAAAATCAGATCAAAATAAAACAAACAAATAAAACTCTCCACTGGTATTCAGTGGCTTCTGGGCTTTTGTACTTGAAAACTTTATTCTGAGATCTAGCAACAGTTGCTAGCCTGTGTTTGGGTCCTACTGAAGGCAAATTATTCTCACTAAAAGAAGATTGTTTTTCCTGTAAAGCATCTTCACTCAATCATGTCTTATAAGAAAAGATGATAAAACAAAACAAAACAAAACAAAACAAAACAAAACAAAACAAAATGAAACAAAAGACATAACCCTCCGCCAAGGTGAGGGAATCCTATGGAATGCCCTGGCTATCTGCCAATTTTAGTCCTCCTAAAATTTATGGTCCTGATAAGGACCTGTTATCTGAACTCTTCTCAAGATTGTGGCCTGCCAGTCAAGTTTGGCCACTAATTGGGTGCCTTGGTCCTTATGTGATAGAGTTGCATTCCTAGAATTGACATAAACATCCTCATAGATGTATAGTATATGATAAAGAGTCTCTACTGGACCAAACTTCACTCAGGCTCCCCTGAACTTTTTAACTGGACTTTCATTTTTGGACTAACATGTTTGTTTCTGTGTTGTCCATTTTTAGCGAAATCCTACTAGGTTGGTTAATCTGACTAACTGTAAAATTTGAAATACACAGGAGCTGAGTGAATACATTTGTTGTTACTTAGAATTCTAACCTGCTAGTACCAGTTTTGTTTAACATATTCTTTTTAACTTCGTTTCTTATTTAATTACAGCTTACTTATTTTGTAGGCTTATAGGTTTATCTGTTGTATCATAGCACTATCACATGTCAACAGTGTGGCCCTGAGATTTATTTGTATAAAACCCAAGTATTTACCATGTTGTAATTTAATCTTTATTTTCCATTTTTAACTGCTAAAATGAATACTGTATTACCACAAAAATGTAGTGGTATAATTAGCTGGCCATTAAAAATGTACTTTTACAGATTAAAAAAATGTTTTATCCGTATCCTCTCACCCTCAATAACTAATCAAGCTCTTCATCCTCCACTATGCCCCAGGTAGTTTCTGATCACACTGGCCTGATTTCAGCAAGAATCCCCCCTCCCCCGCTCATGATAATTCTTTATCCATGGACCTTCACCCTGTTCTTTGGTTACAAATTTCCTTTTGCCAATGCAGTATTTGAATTTGAGTCTGGTTTCTTTCTACAAGTTCCCATTACATTAGTTCCCCATATCCATTGCCATGCTCCTACTGAATATTTTCCTTAGTATATTTTAATAGTGGAATAGAATTGTTAAAATCTGAACTGAACGGGAATAATTGATGATAATGCCCCATGGGAAAAAGCTTAGACATTCATAGAACCCTGTTTTTGTCACTTATTTTAGCCTCTCCATTAATTATTTCTGTCTGGGCTTGCTGGCTGCTGTTCTTTAAAAGTTGTATACTGTTATATCTGCCTTGCACAGCAATGCACCCAGAAGTCATGGGTCATGTGGGTAAAAAGCTGAGTAAGTTTGAAGAAGAACATTTTTGCCATCTTCAATATCTTTAAGATTGGTGATTGCTTTGGCGATGGTATATGGATGAACAATTTATGACCTTGGTGAATGGACGGATAAGATATATAGTCCAGATTGAGGACATCTGGAAAGACATAATTCTGAATAGTGACTTTGCTCTCATGGTTGTACAAAAATCTTCTATGTCCAGAAATTGCCTTGATGACAAAAAATAATTCCTAAATTGTGGAAGATCTTGTAATTTTTTAAAGTGGTTATACAGGGGATCCCTGGGTGGCTCAGTGGTTTGGTGCCTGCCTTTGGCCCAGGGTGTGATCCTGGAGTCCCAGGATCCAGTCCCATGTCGGGCTGCCGGCATGGAGCATACTTCTCCCTCTGCCTGTGTCTCTGCCTCTCTCTCTCTCTCTCTCTGTGTGTCTATCATGAATGAATGAATAAAATCCTAAAAAAAATAATAAATAAATAAAGTAAGTAAGTAAGTAAGTGGATATATAGGGACACCTGGGTGGCTCAGCGGTTTGAGCATCTGCCTTTGATTTAGGGCATGATCCCGGGTCTGGGGATAGAGTCCCGCATCAGGTTCCTGCAGGGAGCCTGCTTCTCCCTATGCCTGTGTCTCTGCCTCTCTCTCTCGCTCTCTCTCTCATGAATAAATAAATAAATAAATCTTAAAAAAAAAAAGTAAACTGGATATACAGCCTAACTTATAAACAGAGAGGAATGACAGACCTTAATTAGTCATGCACGAACACCTCGGAGCCCCAGAAAGTGTCTGGTGTCTGTGGATTTCCTATTTCAGATATGGATGAAAAGGCTGAAATTGTCTTTCACGATTGTTTCAAGCAGTGGCTTGCTATCTGTCCCAGCTGCAGGAGACCTTCCAGACAATTATGCAAGAATCACTGTGAACCAGTATCCATGAGAGCTAATGGAAAGACTCACACTTAATGAGCCACCAAGGACCGGGGGTGGACTGAGAAGAGACAAATTTGGATGGTTCTGGGGCTCATTCTCCCCCGCCCCCCTGCCCCCAACTCACTCTTTTTGGTAGCTTAGCAAGCAGCTAGCACAGCAGTTTTGAATTAGCTCAATGGTAAAACAGCCTGATACCAGAAGCTAAGCTCAAAGGCTCTCCAACTGTGCTCTACCCAAGCATGCCCCTCCACTCAGTGCTGAGAGGATAGAGGAGTCATGAACACTGCTGCCTCTCTGCTTGTGAGTTTTCCCATTAAATCCTCTTTCATTTTACATTTATACCTCATAGTGCCATGGTATATGTGTGTCCATGCATGACAAATGCAGAAAAGATATAAACATTATTTTTACTCATGGACCTTTGTTTAAACCCTGATGGTGGGGAGGAGGAAGATCTATTAAAGACCCAAGAGAAACCATAGATTTGTCAACATTATTTCAAGTAGATGTGGATAATTTAAAACCTGTGAATATGTAATGTGTAACTTAAAAGATTTCAAATATAAGATGTAAATACATTGTAATAGGCCTTGCCTCAGAACACAGGGGAGAATATTACAAGAACTTTAGTGCATGTAGATAACTCTGCTTCGATTACTGTTAGATTATAACTGTAAAATCCAGATATGAAGTACAATAAATCACAGTGCAGGGTTTCAGCTCAGTGAACAATGTTTCAAATAAAAGCAATCTTACATACTGGAAAGAAATACACATGAGTTTTCTTTCCAATGGGATTTCCATAAAGATGGCATACTTACTACAGATCATCCAAGTTCATACTGGTAACTACAAATCTCATTTTGTATGGTTATTGTGAGATCAATAATGAGAGTGGTGTTTCCATATGGCATTGAATGGAATGTTTGTAACTTCAGTGCAATTCTGTGAGTTATGAGTTTTTTTGTTGTTGTTTCATTTCGGGAGATCAGGAATCATGGCTAATAAAGAATGGATTGTGTTGATTCTGAACTTTTGCCTATGGTGGTGTATTTACAAATAACAAATATAAGAGGGCAGTTCTAGAGGAACTCTGCATTAGTAGTACAGGCAGGGGGAGTTGGTGGAATTGAAAGATGGAATGTGGAATGATTCTCTGAAGAAAAGGGTGTGTTTTGGAAGTTACTAGCAGCTGAAGTCATAGTCAGGTAAAGAACTCAAAGTCTGAGAGACAGTTATGACAAGCATAGCCACTATTCACTTTAGTCACTTTGAAAGAACTGAAATGATAATACTCCTCACTATTGGACTTATTAAAAATACATTGGGAGAAAAATGATTACTTCTAATACGAAAAATCAGAAATAGTTACAGATAATGTGATTCATGAATCTTCAGGAAGAAACAGAATAAAGAAGATAGCTAGAGTTTTATCTTAGTGGAAAAAATAGAGCACTTCTTCAATCTTATGAAAATTACTAAACATTTTAGTGGCATAACTTCGGAAATGATTAACAGCAGGACTCAAAGGACCAATGGTCATTGTCCTTTAACAGGAACAGAATTGAACCTGAGACAAAGTAAAGGTTTAAATATAATGATGGGGTTGGCCTGTCAGTTGTTAAAGATTGAGCCAACCCATTCCATCAGAAAATCATGAAATTCCTTCTATTTGATGAGGCACTTAATAATATTCTTGTTCAATTTTCATGAATGCTATACTGGTGCATGTTCTGTAAATTATAGTTATAACCTGGATGGATAGCCAGGGGTCCCCACAAATGAAGCACTTATATTTTTTTCATACAATTTGGAAATATTTTCCAATTGTAAGGAAACAGTCCCAGTAAAGAATATCCACAAAAATCACAACTTCCTGGAAAATTATTGAATCCTATCAATCATTTTAGTTGGTTAAAACATTCTATTTCTACTGACTATTTCTAAAACATTTTTACTTTTGGGGGGTGAGTTACATTTCAAAATCTCTATACAATGAAATTCACATGCTTTGGTGTACAGTTCTATGAATATGGACACGCAGAGTTGTGGATCACAGATCCATCATCCCAAAAAAGTCTCTCATGCTGGTCCTTTGAACCACAACTTTGCCCCATCTTCCAACGCAACAAATCTGTTCCTCTTCCCTCTTCCCAGTTCCTGGTAATCTCTAATCTCTGTCTTTAGGAAATTACCTATTCTAGGTAGTTTATATAAATGGAATTAAACAATATTTTCCTTTGTGAATGGCTTATTTCACTTTGTATCGTATTTTCAAGACTCATTCATGTTGTAGCATGTATCAGAACTTCCTTCTTCTTTACAGCCAAATAATATGCCATTGCATGTATAAAACCAAATTTTGTTATTCATTCTGTTGGTGTACCCTTTGGTAATTTCTACCTTTCAGTTATTGTGAATTATTGAACACGGTATACAAATATCTGCATGAGGGATGCCTGGGTGGCTCAGTGGTTGAGCATCTGCCTTCAGCCCAGGGCGTGATCCTGGGGTCCTGGGATAGAACCCCACATCAGGCTCCCTGCATGGAGCCTGCTTCTCCCTCTGCCTGTGTCTCTGCCTCTCTCTCCCTGTGTCTCTCATGAATAAATAAATAAAATATTTAAAAAACAAACAAATATCTGCATGGGTGCTTGCTTTCAGTTATTTGGGGTTTATACCTAAGAGCAGAATTGCTATGTTTATCTTTCTGAGGAATCAGCTGCTTCTACAGCAGCTACACCATTCTACATTCTTACTGGCCATGTACAAAGATTCCCTTTTCTTTACATTCTCAGCAATACTTATTTTACTTTCCTTTTTTTTTTTTTTTTTTGTCTGCATGATGGCTATCCTAGTAGGTGTAAAGTGATACTTCATCATGATTTTGATTTGCATTTCCCTGATAACTAGTGATATTGAGCATCTTTTCATGTGCTTATTGACCATTTGTATATCTTCTTTGGAAAATGACTATTCAAGCCCTTTGCCCATTCTTTAAGTTGGTTGGTTGTTTTTTTGTTATTCTTGTGATTTAAAATTTCCTTACATGTTATGAATATTAAATCCTTTTTAGATATATGATTGCAAAATTTTCTATTTTTTAGGTAAGTCTTTTTTACTTTTTGTATAATGTCCTTTAATGCACAAAAATTTTAAATTATGATAAAGTCCAAACTGCTGATTTCTTTTTCTTTTGTTACTCATGCTTTTGGTGTCATGTTAAGAATCCATTGCCAGGGCACTTGGGTGACTCAGCTGGTTAAGCATTTGCCTTCAGTTCAGGTCATGATCTCAGGGTCCGAGGATTAAGCCCCAAGTTCGGCTTCCTGCTCAGGAGCCTGCTTTTCCCTCTCTCTCTCTCTGCCTGCTGCTTCCCTGCTTGTGCTCTCTCTCTCTGTCAAATAGATAAATGAAACCTTAAAAAAAAAAAAAAAGAAAGAATCCATTGCCAAACACAAGGTCATGAGGTTTTACCCTTGTTTTCTTCTAAGAGTTTAATAGATTTAGTTCTTATATTTAGATCATTGGTTAAGTCTTAATTTTTGTACAGCACATGCTGTGAAGTAGCAATGCAAATTCATTATTTTGCATGTGAAAATTCAGTTGTCTTGAAATCATCTATTGAAGAGACTATTCTTTCCCTATTGAATGGACTTGGCAATTTTGTGAAAAATCAGTTAGCTATAAAGACATAGGTTTATTCCTGGATTCTCAGTTCTATTCTATTTGTTTATTATATCTATCCTTATGCTGGTATCCCATTAATTTTTGATTATTGTAGCTTTGTAGTAGGTTTTGAAATCAAGAAGTTAACTCCTTCAGGTTTATTCTCTTTCAGGATTGTTTTAGCTATGCAGGGCTCTTGCAATTCCATGGGAATTAGAGGATTGGCTTGTAATAAATGCAAATACATGAAGCACACACTATTAAGAGACAGAAGTTGTCATATTGGACAAAATATGTGCTGTCACAAGAAGATCACTTAAAATATAATGTTAAAGACATTAAATATTAAGCTATAAAACATGTCTTAATAAATTTTAAAAGATTGAACTTTTATTGAGTATTTTCTCTGATCACAATGGTTAGGATTCAATGACTGAAGGAAAACTGGAAAACTAAAAAAATGTGAAAATCAAACAATACTCTTTTTAAAGAACAATTACTCCGTCTTTTATTAGTATTATTATTACAGATGACATGAAATGTTACACTAGTTTCAAATATATGACACAATGATTTGACAAGTCTATATATCATGCCTTGTTCACCACAGGTGTAGCTGCCATCTGTGAGCATCTACTATTATAATACCCTTGACTATATTTTCTATGTCATACATTTTATCCCTGTGTCTTATTCTTTCTGTAACTGGAAGCTGTACCTCCCATTCTCTTTACCCATTTTATCCATCTACCCTCCTGCTCCCTTCTGGCATCCATCAGTCAAACAACACACTTTTAAACAACAAATGAGCAAGTTACAAATCACAAAGCAAATTAGAAAATACTTATGGATGAATAAAAATGAATACATCCACCCAAATTTATGGGATTCAGCGAAAGCAATGCTCAAGGGAAATTTCTAGCTATCTATGCCTCGATAGGATTTCTCTCACGGTTTTTGTGTTTTGTCTTCCTACTTTTTTATTTTGAGATAATTGTATATTCACACATGGTATAAGAAATAACACAGTGAGATACCATAGACCTTGACCTGGTTTTCCCCAATAATAGCATCTTGTATAACTAGAGTAACAATATCACAACTAGGAAATGGATGCAATCTACTGACTTATTCAGATGTCACATTTTACATGATTTCTGTGTATGGTCGTGTGTGTGTGCATGTGTGTGCTTATTCTAGGCAATTTTATCATGTGTGTATAGATTTGTGTGACTATCATAATACTTAAGTACAGAACAATTGTTTGACAAGGATTCGTCGTCTGCCTCTTTCATAATCATAGCCATTGTCTTCAGTCCCCCTTCCACCTGCTGTCTAACCTCGATCAACTGCTAACCTGCTCTCCATTTCTATAATTTGTCATTTAAAAGATGTTACATGAGTGAAATTATGCAACATGTGACTCTTTGAGATTGTCTTTTTCACCCTTCATAATTCCCTTGAGTTCCATCCAGGTTGTTGCATTTACTTTGTTTTCCCCCTTTTTATTATGGAGTAGTGTTCTTGGTAAGGACATGTCACAGTGTAACTATTCATCTCTTGAATGTTATTTGGGTTGTTTCCAAGTTGGGGCTATTATGAACAATGCTGTTAGGACTATCTCTGTGCAGTTTTGTGTGAACATAAGTTTTCATTTCTTCGGGCTGATTACTCAAGAGTGCAAATGCTGAGTTGTATGGTAAACACACGTGTAGTTTTGTAAGAAAATGCCATCCTGCTTTCCAGAGTGGTTGTACCACTTTACGTTCCTATCAGTAATTTCTCTTCAGGCTTTAGGTGTGTCTCCTGATGTTTACTAGTTAACATTGGCTGAGTGGAGAGCAGGTGTAGGAAAGAAACAAATTAAAAAAACCAACATGCACAAATATCAAAGACAAACCAGACAACAACAAAACCTACCAGATTTTCCTCCTGCCTTCTCCCCCTGCAGAGTTTCCTTTTCCCAGTCCTAGAACTTTGAAAATGGAGTTTTTCTGGGAGAGTTTCCTATCAATGTGCAGTTGATCCTCTGTCAGTTCTGGGGTTCAGCTTGGTCTCAGATCAAACATAAGCAATAAAGAAGGGAAAAAAGCCATTAACTCACCACTATGCTGGACTTTCTTCAAGTTTTGACATCCCTCCTCAATCTGTTGTTTATTTTTGATTCTTTACTTTGTTTTTGTGTGTATTTTATCTAGGTTTGGTTACTATCATTGGGAGCTGAAGGCTACAGTGAGCTTACTTCATCTTGGCTATTACCAGAATCATTTAACACAACTTTGGGAATTGTCAAACTATTGGTACATTTTTAGATACATTGCTGCTCCAGCATTTTTTCAGATGTCTTAGATCTCTTTCTTTTGGCCAGCTGGGAAAGATATTCGTCTGTTGTTCTAACGTAAACAGCGGCTGAGTGATAAATGTCATCTAGCTGATGATCTAATAGATAGCAACTCCTGATAGCAAAGATGATGAATAATGTGAAACTTAACGGTATGTCCTGAAACCAGGGCATATTCAGAATTTTTTGAACATGACTTGCATTGCAGTACTTAGGAGTTTTATATTCTTCAATGGGAGATGATTAAGTGAAAGGCTTGCAGAATAAATACTTTTATTTTAAAAGAAGGGTAAATCCAGTTTCTATTTTTGTTTCTTCTGGTGTTCTGCCATTTAGCTCATCTTTGGGTGGAGAAAATCACTGCAATTTCAAAAGCGTGAGTTTAATCTGTGATATATTAGAGTGTTCAAATCCCTTCTGGGATTCGAGTCTTGCCCAGAGGTGATAGTCAACCTCTGAGTGTCACTTATGCAGTTTCATCTGGTGGTCTGTATTAAGAAGTTACTTATCTCATTTACTTTTCTGACTAATCACTTCAGGTTGAAGGCAGGAAGGATAAGGATGTAGAAAAAGAGGTGCTCTCACCAGGACACTTCAGCCATCAGAAACCCTAGGTTTTACATTCTAGTGTTCAATATTTTAGTTGTATGGTACCTTTTGAAATAATAGTTCTAGGATACTTTTTCTTTCCTGGTGTACTGGAAAGTGCGTGGGACTTCTACTGTGAAGGATTACATTTGCACAGAGTTCTACTTTTTGCTAATTATGTGACCTTGGCCAATTTATTATCATGAGCCTTAGATTCCTCATATAAAGATGTGGTTAATAATATTCAAACAAATTCTGAGTTCTAAATTTTATGCATATGTATTGTAAACCTAAATAAAGAGATAAACTGAGGCAAGCTCAAATTTCAGAAACTGAGTTTATTTGGGAATGGCAGAAGAATTGCAATTTAGGAAATGCATGCTGTAGCAAGCTATAGGTCAATCCACTGAGAATTAGAGGTGGCTGTGTTTACCGGGAAGAGAACAAAAAGGCAGAAGTCCAGCCAGAGTCCAAGCTCATTGGCTTGAGAATGGGGAGAGATTCCTGGCAGATATTCATTGGTACAAAGACCAGTCTCAGTTTTCTCCAAATCAAGCATTTACAAAAAATCAGTCTCTCAGTTCTTAAGTTCTGTTTTTCTGTAAGGTGCATATGTGAGATTTTCTATTTCATATCCTCTGTTCAATTTTAGACTAGTTTCTTCACAGTATGCATACATGGTGTATTATACATATGATATATTGTATATATTTTTATCTATAGGATTCCTCTCTATCTGAAGGTAGTGGTACTATGAAACCTTTCATAAGCTGAGGTAGCATAAAGCAAGGAAACAATGAGCATTAATTTATATGGAAAAGTGTTTTTAGCATTCCCAGACCCCCAAAATAACCTCTCTTAGACTTCCATGATATCTTAGGATACATCTTACTGATGGATGTACAAAACATTTTGAGATAAAAGCACAGATGCTCACAGACACAGTCAAAGCCATGGTGGCTTGATGTTGAGATGCTGAGGACAGTTCCCAGCGAAGGAGCTTGGTGAGGCCACTTTCACTGCTTGGGGTATACACTGCTTCTGTAAAGATTTGCTGCAAGACAAATACTAAATTCTACTTCTGTTTTTTGCCTGTTTTGGTAAAAGTGAAATCCTCGTTGGATTTCTTTTGGTTAGTGGAAAATAGGCAGTAATGTCGGTCTTTCCTAAAAACCAAGTGGCATAATGTGAACTTTCAGAAAACTAGTTTGCTTAACATTCAAACATATATATAAGTGATATAAAAGATTTTAAATGAAAAAGAGAAGAGTATTATTTTTCTGTAAATAATTTATGCCTGAAAAGCAATGATTTCTTCCCTGGTAGGGAAAGGAGGCTTAAAAATATTAGTCAATTTTCAGGAGTAGTTACTGGAATATTCACAACATTATATACTATATTTCTACTAGTAATATCTGTAGGTTGAATGCAGAAACCAAGGATTCCTTCTGTTCCAGTTTATAATTACATTTTGCGAGCTCCCTTTGAGATTCTGACTCTTTGTACTCACCATTTTAGAATCTACATATAAATTGCTGTGTACTGTCAATTTTACTATAGTCAAATACATTTCAAAGCCAAACATCATGATGTTTAAAAAGGGACAGAGAACAATTATATTTGACAAACAATTTTTACATGACCTGAAAAAGTCTTCGGATTAAAAATGATCCTTTTATACTCTGATTTGCTTAGAAGTGTTTGTTGAGTTGAAACTAGTGGAATCATTTCACTTTAGGGCTGGCTGAAAAAGTTGGAGAAGTCTCAACAAAGATTTTGAATTTTGCCTCTGCTCACTGAGATGAGTCTTCCTAGCAGAAGAATCACCAAGTTTGTATTGAACATATTGGGAGTTACAACTAGCATTGTAATCATTTATGCAATTTTTGTGAATACCCAGGAGATGGGGGTACTTTTCAGTTTCAGAAGAATAGATTTACTGCCCAAAACACTTGACATAGCTATAAGGAAACATCTAATGTTGAAAATGGAAAGTAGTTATCTTTTTGTTATGGTTAGCATCAAACAGAAGTATTCATGTTTTTCTCACAGTTTAAAACTAGGCATGTAGAAATTTTTTTGTCATTCAGAGGGAGAATAAAATAATAATTCCCACTAAACACGAACTGCCCTAGAATCTGGGAAATTTCCCTAAGTATGAATTTCAATTAACTGTATTTTTAAAAATCTTATTTCAATTCTTTATACATACTTATTATTATTATTATTATTATTATTTAATTCATGAGAGACAGAGAGAGGCAGAGACACAGGCAGAGAGAGAGAAGCAGGCTCCATGCAGGGAGCTCAACGTGGGACTCGATCCTGGGACTCCTGGATCACGCCCTGGGCCGAAGGCAGGTGCTAAACTGCTGAGCCACCCAGGCTGCCCCACACTTATTTTTTAAAGTGATTTTTAAAGACTTATTTATTTGAGAGAGAGAAAGAAGACATGAGTGGGGGGAGGGGCACAGGGAGAGGGAGAGACAAAATCTCAAGGTGACTCCCTGCTGAGCCTGGAGCCCAATGCAGGGCTCAATCTCAGGAGCCTGAGATTATGACTTGAGCAGAAACCAAGAGTTGGATGCTCAACCAACTGAGCCACCCAGGTGCCCCCATGTTTATTTTTCAGTGAAAGTTTCTAAACCAATGAGAGTGTTAAAGAACACAAAATTCAGGTCAATAAGGTTTGAGTTGTGCAGTATTTCTTATTTGTGTCCCTGGTTGCCCTGTTTGGAGGTTCCTTTGATAGCCTACCAACCTGCAACCCTTTCCCCTTTTTTTCCAAAGAGAATATTTTAGATTTTACATTTAAAAAAATTTTTAAGAATGATTTAGAAGATTAAAGTATTTGGGAAGATTGGTTCTCAAAATAAAACACATAAAAGAAGCACTTTTTTCTGAAAAGAATTGGAACAGTTTTGATGTTCTCTTCCTAAGAATAAATAACATGTGGAGACGGGGCAGTACCTTCAAAGCCTGCTTCTTTAATAGAGGTCCCATAACATAACCACCTCTATTCTTCCAAGTGAAAGGTTTTGCTAGGCTTGAATTAATTCATAAACACTCTTGGAGATTAGTAAAAAGGCCACCTCTCACCCCTGGAAGGGAAACAGAAAAAAATATTTTTTTCCCAAGCTTAGAAAAGATAAAGGATAGGCTGTTAAATCCCTAAGTAGAGTTCAGTGTTTGATTTTCTAAACCCGGCAGATAGAGGTCAGATTATTCTTATAACACCTCACATATACACACCCAAATGCATGTATACACACACATGTATGTGTCAAACAATCTTCAGTTGTTCCCTTTCCTATGAGAAGTCATCCAACGGGAGATGCCTTTGGCTAGTGTTGTTAGTTATTTATCTTTTGGCTGAAGAGAACAGGTACAAGTTAGCACAGTTAGTGGTAACATAACATGGTACATATGGTAACATAGCCTGTAGTTAAGAGTATCAGCATGAAATCATTCTCCCTTGGTTCAAATTCTGGTTCTGAAATTGTTGGTATGACTTTGAACATCTTACTTGAACTCTTTGTGCCTGAATTTTCTCTTTCACAAAAGAAGATGTAATAATCATACATAACCTGTAAGGCTTTTAGGAGATATAAGTGATGCAACATGTAAAATACTGGCATATGTTTAGCTTCCAATAGTTTTAGAAAATTTTATTATTATCATCACCATTTTAACAATCATCAGACCATTATCATTACCAATCGTCTTTATTATATACTGATATTGTTTTATTGGATTGTATCAACCTTTTATCTGAGGGGATTACTTTTGTTCCAATATTTAGTAGAGGAAAGTGCATGGATTTGTATGTTGTGTTTTTGTATTTAATAGTTCTTTAGATTTTCAAAAGACTGAACATAAGAGCAAAATGTATTAATATATAATACTGTTCCTCTTTAAATGTACATATACACTTAAATAAAATGATTATTAAGTTATTAGAGTAAATTAAATCTTTGTTCCAAAGTTACTCAAAATGCTTTATATTTAAATGCATTAAATACTAATACATTTTGAGGACTTAACTTTAAAGTTCTGTAAGTTTCTTGTAAGTGATGCTTATAAGTTTCTCTTTGAGCTTTAGTTAGCCCAGCTCATTACAGAAAGTTTACTGTATATATTGAAGTTAAAATGGAAATTTGCACCTTTGCTGAACACAGTCAAGTGAGGAATTGAAATGAAACAAAATGAAGGAACAGAAATCCTATTGTGTACCCTAATTTTATTTTATTTTATTTTTTTAAAAATTTAAAGATTTTATTTATTTATTTATTTATTTATTTATTTATTTATTCATTCATTTATTCGAGAGAGAGACAGACAGACAGACACACACACACAGAGAGAGAGAGAGAGAGAGAGAGGCAGGCAGAGACATAGGCAGAGGGAGAATCAGGCTCCATGTAGGAAGCCTGACATAGGATTCAATCCCTAGACCCTGGGATCACGCCCTGGGCTGAAGGTGGTGCTAAACCGCTGAGCTACCCGGGCTGCCCATGTACCCTAATTTTATTTTATTTTATTTTTTTTAATATTTTATTTTATTTATGATAGTCACAGAGAGAGAGAGAGAGAGAGAGGCAGAGACACAGGCAGAGGGAGAAGCAGGCTCCATGCACCAGGAGCCTGATGTGGGATTTGATCCTGGGTCTCCAGGATCGCGCCCTGGGCCAAAGGCAGGCGCCAAACCGCTGCGCCACCCAGGGATCCCTGTACCCTAATTTTAGATTCATTCCATCACCATCAGTAAAACTTCTATAATGCAACTGCATGACTGATCTCAAATACATAATGACTTATAATAAAGTCAGATAAAAAAATACATACTGTATGAATCTACTTACAAGAAATTGAAAAGTAGACAAAACTTATGTGTGGTGATAAGGATTAGAATAGTTGCTACTCTGGGGGATTTAACTGGGAGAATGGGTGCTGGAAATGCTCTATACATCTGTGTGTATAAAAAGTCAGTCATTGAACTGTATGCTAAATAGTAGCGTATATAATTCATTCCTCACTAGGAAAGGGAGAAGAAGAAAGAGAGAGAGCAAGAGAGAGAGCAAGAGAGGGTATAGTGGTGGGGAAAAAAGATGTCTAATTTTACTATAAGATTTCTTTTTGCTGTTCTTATCTTTTCCTATTCCAACCTCCCTTCCTGTTTCCTGGGACATTGATGTTTCTTTTATTTTAAATTTGAGAAAGAGTTTTCATGATTATTCTGGCTTATCTGATTAATCTTGCCATATTCTTAATTTTTTTGAAAAGGAGTGGAATCTGATTTGTCTATTTCATTCTTTGCCAAAGATGGAACCATACTTCATGTTATTTACCATAAGTTGGGTAAAATCTGCCAGAAATAAAAAGTAATTTGATACTGTAACACACATCATTGCTGGCATTCCTTGTGTATCTTACCCTCTTGGAACGTCATTATAAAGTGAGATTTATTTTCAGGTATATACACTTTCTGGATATGAGTGATGTTTCATTAACTGGCATAAATACAGATGCTGGTGCTTTGTAATCCTTATATATACTTGCTTAGTCAATTAAGTAATTCTGAAGCCACCTTGCTTGTCCTTATATTTTCCTCATGAGGGTGGAATTCAGATTTTTAGATAATTTGATCAGTTGCCAATTTTTTTTTTTTTTTTGGCTGCAGCTTTTAAAAACCCATGTTTCTCTGCATTCTTTGTGTTTTCTGGCTCAGCAGTTTATCCTTCACTTTTCTTTTTTTATCCTTCACTTTTTTTTTACTTTCAGTATTTATACATCATCAGAGGATGGATATCATTCAGATTCAGGCTATATAGAACCAAAGAGAAATATTTTGAACCCAAATTGGAAAGCACACCTAAATATTTGTGTTCAGCCTGGAGTCTCAAATAGATAACATAAGGTGACATTGTTAAAGTAGAAAAGAGGCTGTCAGGCCCCTGGAGAATGCTTTTACCTCTCCCAGTCTCCAGTGGTTATACTTAAACAGAATATAATCTTTGATTTTTATATGATTCCCTGTATTTCCTTAGAATATTACTATTTATTTTGCAAGAGAGGGATCTTGACTTGTAGAGTATCATGGGATTACTAAATCTATCTCTGGTCATCACTATTTGGCACCATCCATGATCTTTTGATAACTTCTTTGATTCTAGGTCTTTTCTCTAGTAGAGCTTGTTCAAGATAGATAGTTCTTAGAATCATCTGAAATAAAAATACTAAGGCCAGAAAGATGATTTTCTTTTGCTAAGCAGCAAACGGTATTGTTCACTCAGATGCTCAGTTGCTCTTGGGGCTACCTTTAACCCCAGGGAGCCTGAAATGCTTGGAAGGGGAAAGAGGACTTTCTTCTAGCAGGCCCTTAGCCAATGACTGACTTTAGGAGACTATGATCAGCCAGCTGGGACAATTCTGAAGTGTGATACTCCAGAGTCCTGCAGTAGCAGGCTGGAGGTACTCTTCTGGGTCATGGTCTGCAAATCCACCCCTCATCACCTTCTTCCCTTTCTCACTCTTGTCTCCTCCCTCCTCCCACTTTCCTTAGTGATCTCTCCTGGGATTATTTCCTTAATATATATTATTAGCAAAAGAATCTTCTTTTTTTTAAATTTTATTTATTCATGAAAGACAGAGAGAAAGAGAGGCAGAGGGAGAAGTAGGCTCCATGCAAGGAGCCTGACGTGGGACTCAATCCAGGGTCTCCAGGATCAGGCCCTGGGCTGAAGGCAGGCGCTAAACCACTGAGCCACCTGGGCCGCCCAGAATCTTCTTCTTAAATTCTGCTTCTGGGGAATTTGACCTAGGATAAACCATATGCCACATAATGGTGAGCTCCTTCCAGCCCGTGTTCATAATAAGTTTCTAAAGAGAATTTATTCCTCTTTAGCAAAATTTCACAATATTTTTGAGACTGTGTGAATGTTGACACTATAGATATTATTTACACTGATACCCTTCTAATACCATGGCTGATATTTTATATACTGAAGAATAAGACTACTGACTTTCTTCTGACCATAATCAGTGAACTTCTTATATTCTTCAAGAAAAAATGTCAGCCTGAATATAACTCTTAATTTGCTTATTCTTGATAGTGTAGTTATGCTTCCTACTTCGAAAAGCAGGCAGTCTTATTTCTGAAACTTTAGAAATAATACATGAAATATTAATTGTTATGCATTTTTGATATGACAGGTTTTTGATGTGATAATAGTTGACTGCTATTTGAGAGCTGGAGTTTGTCCATACAAAACAGGCGGCTCCAGGCAGAGAAACTTGTTGCATTGTTGGAGGACTGAGCTGGGCCATAGGAGCAATCCACTGTAGCTGAGGAAACTTCCAGAAGATTATTGCCACTGGGCGACCTATATACCCATCTACTGAGAGCTGCAACATAAGAGTGTAACCAAAGGAACAGGAGTTCACTCCTTAGTGAGTTATAGGTAGAGACTACAGCAGGTGGAATTGTCACACAAAATAATCTTTGTTAGAAGCAAATAAGGAAATCACAGGGAATAATTTCCAAAGCTGTGACCTCCCAAGCAACAAAATTGGGAATGTTTTAAGCTAAGGGTGAATGCATATTCATGGAGGAGCTCAAAAAGGAAAGTGCAGTATAGCATTGGGGCAACAGTCATCCTTAATTGACAAAGTGTCCTACTTGATTGAAGTCACAAAGACCAGGAAGGGTCAGTATCCTCAGGTTTCTGGCTCCAGTTAGTTTGCTGTTGGAGTGTTCACGAGGATTCAAATCCTGCCAAAAACAACTGCAGAATGTGAATTCGGTCAATCTCTCCTTTTGAAAAAGCACTTGGAATTTCACCACTGATTTACTGTGTCAGACATGGTTAAGCTACCTCCCGGTCTTCTAGAGACTATGTTTTTGCATTCCTTTTGTTTCCTGAAAATCCTTAATACTGAGGTTTTTGCATTCCTTTGTAATTCTAACACTTCTTAGGAAGTTCTGCAAGTTGTATGCCAGGGCAAGTAGTACCAGTGGGGCATAGATCACAAAAATAGCTAAAATCACTTCTTTTGTGCCATGAAAGCTAGGTCTCCTCTTTCTTTTTCTGGGGACCCCTAACTCTTTCTGTTTGCAAGAGTTTCCTCAATTTGGACGAGAAGCTGCTTCTTCTGTTTTGGTCTTACAGTATCCCTCCAGCACCCTCTATTGACAAAGCCTGACATGGTGCCAAGTGGCACAGGGAAATGTTAAGTCCAACTTCAATGCCACAGAGTCAAGAGAGTAGATTTGGAACTGAGAGGGAATAAATCGATAACATAGATACAATTCTGTTTATCTTACATTTAAAATAAAGCAAATATTTAATTTTGCTGTAGCGATTAGCTCTGTTTCAAAAAGCATAGAGCTGGTCTCTAAATTTTGTTTTCAGTATAAAAGTAAAGTTACTAAGGTATATAGAAATAGAGAACAATGTGCTATTTTTTGATAAGGGTCTAGTAATGCGGGCTTAATGCTTGATGATTCGAACACTCCTTTCTTTATTTTTTTACTGTTTATTTTTATTGTTACTGAACTTTTTCCTTCAGTTTCCTCTGCTGTGGTGCTATATGAATAAGAAGAGATGTGAAATACATGTATATATTAAACTCGGGGCTTAACCTGGCTTTCAGAGTTGCTAAAATTCATTTTCCCAGTCAAATAAGAAGTGCTAATCTGTGGAGCACATACCAGTCATACTTTTTGTTTGCTTCTTCTTAATAGAAGGGATATTTAAAAATCTTTCTCTTTCTTTTATCCTTGATGGAGTCGTGAAGCTAAATGTGGCATTGTCTACACAAGGTAGCAGCTTCTGATTTTACACGTGAAATGCTTCAGAACTGAACGACTTGGCAGCAGTCGCAGAGCCTGCCTGTGACGGAATCCAGGCATGCAAGTACCCAGGATTGCAAACTCTCTCTGTGAAGTCTCATGGTGGAGGTGCAAGTGTGGCGTAGCTATTGATGTACAGTAAGTCATCCCAATATTTAGCAACTTGAAACAATGAGCATTTAGTTAGATCACGATTTTATAGTTTTTCAATTTAGGTGAGGCTTAGATAGGTGGTCATCTGGTTTTCCCTGGGCTCTGTCACCCGTGTTGGGTGGGCTGCTCTACTGATTTCAGCTGGGCCTATCTGTGGGCATCAGCTTTGAGAATAGGTCGACTTGGGTTCATTACGCTGCCTACCACAGATGGCTAGCAGTCCAACATCTCCTGTGAAATATTAGCATTTCCTCACTCTCTCTGTCTCTCTTGCCATCAGGGTGTGTTGCTTATCTAGGCTAGTTTTGTGGAGAAAATTGCCAACAACTTTGAAAGATGGGAATGCTATAGACAGAATACACTGGAGTAGGAGTTCATAACATATGTTGCAGGCATACTCCACATCCCCTTGACTTACTCCAGATATCATCTGCAGATAGAACAAAGGAAAACAGAAGTCCATTTTGCAAGTGAGAGTGGCCTCAGGAGCAGCAAGATTAGTTTAAAATACTTGTTTAAGGAACTTGCCTCCAGAACAAGAACAGGATCCAGTGAAAGGATTTATAGCAGTGATCACGCACACAGATGGTACATGCAGATAGAGGAGGTAGAGACTAGAGAAATCTTCAAGGAGTCTGTAGGGGGTGGGTAGTTGGTGAGGCATGAGGAGGCTTTTAGAGTTCGGGGGAGTGTTGGAGAAGCAGCTAGCTGTTGAAGAAAGAGTGAGTCTGAGTCTGTGGGCACAGAAGCAACTGTTCCCTGGGTAAAATCTAGAATGTAGGTATAATTAATAGAACCATATAACCTCCATTTATGTGGATGTATGAATACTGATTGGTTCCCTGATTCACCATCTATTATGTTTGATTTGTTTTCTTCCAAGCCTTTCAATGTTTATCTGCAGTTGTAGCACAGCTGGCGACGTATAGTTTTCTTCATACAACTTTCCTGGTGTAGATTTTCTTTCATTTTCACCCGTGGCTTAACCATTGGTTTCAGTGACTCTCAAATGAGTGACCATTTCTTCCTGCCAATTTATGAACTAGAATGAATGGTTTGTAAGAAGCCTAAAATCTTTTTTTAAAAAAAAACATATACTAATAGCTGTATTTCACCTTCTTTAACCTATGGGATAGCTTTAATTTGTCTCACACCAGTATAGGAACAGCACATAATTGCCAAGTGGAAGCCAAGCTTCTTTGATACTGTTGTTTGAGAGCAAATAAAACCCAAGTTTTGGAAAAAGAAAAACTGGGAATTTGATTAAGAAGTGGAGGGCTTTCAGTGACACTAGTGCCTTGGGCTGGAGTTTCAAAATTTCAAAAAGTTGGCAAGGGAATTGAATCCCCCAGCGCTCAGGCTTATGACGGCAAGAATAAAGCTATTTTTGTCCTCTAGGCAACAGCTTTACTCTGCCAAATTTCCCAAGACTCATACAATGAGAGCATCCATCCCAAAATGATTAATGCAAATTTAGTAATTGTGCACATGGATCATTTCTCTGTCACCCATTTTATCCATAAAATGTGCCTTTCTCTCTATGCACGCATTGCTCATGTTTTGTGCCACTCACCTGTTGCTGGGGGGCATAGAACAAATTACCTCTTTGTGTGAGGCTGTGGGGAGAAGAAATTATCACGTTGGTGCCTGGCACCCACTATTAAGCCAAGCATGTAATTATTTGAATCAGGATGATCGTACACACAGAGTCCGATTTATCTTGGCTATCACAAGGACAGCATATGAGGTGTGATCCACAGCTGGACAATTTTCTGAAGGAGAGATAGTGGAGAGGATATAGGCCTCTGTTAAAGAAGATAAATTTTTGGCAGCAAAGGCAAATTTCAATAGAAGCCAATGAGACCTCAGGGGTTCTGGCTTTTGAAAATTTTAAGTGCAATGCGTACAAGTGCAAGGTTTTGAGTCGAGAGCCCTGGGGAAGTTAATCAGCAAAAGACGTATTGTGTTGCCCGTCTCACAGTGTGGACTCTCCCAAGCACTTCACACGAGACCCTCATACTTAATCAACCAACATGGCTCAGAGGAATAAACTGGAAAGCCCCTCAGGCTTGTGATAGCCCTTTCAAGTTTCCAGGAAGCATTGATGCCTGCCTAATAGGGCCTTTCTGGAAACTACTGGCTCCTGTTCAGAGGGCACCAATCAACCCGCAGCTGTGTTCAGATAGGGCTTTAAATTGACAGCGTAAGGTAGAGTAGCCATAGTCAGGTATGGGCCTTCCCCACAGAAGCCATTTGCTGGTTAAACATCCCACTGCTTGCTGACACTCCCAGTTACTTATTTGAGAAGCTATATGCTTACTCTACACTCTACTGCTGTGGTATAACAAAATGTCCACTGTATTTTTCTTCTACACTGCAGGCTGTCAAGCAGGTTTCCTGAAACAAACAAAATCTTGTACGTGCCAATAAATGGTAATGGATTAAAACAAATGAATTTTCCAAGTGAAGAATTGGAAGGAAGCTGTACAATCCATGGCCACTTATGGGTGCTACCATGTTAGGCATAGAGAATACATCCCTTTCTTAAATGCCTGGCAATTACATTTTTTGAAAAGCAGTTGACTTGAAACCCCACTTTTATGGGAACTTGACTATCTTTCTCTTCTTTTTACTTTAGGATGAATTGGGAAAATAATGGCAACAAAACCAGTAAAATACACCATACAAAACCAGAAGATTTTAGTTGATACAGTGGCAGAGAAACTTTGCCAAAAGCTTTGAAATGGACAAAACACAAAAATCACTGAGTGTCCTGGTAGTACACCTTTCCTGATTATCTGATTTTATCTGGTCCTGGTCCATTTATCCTATATTTGACTAATATATGTAATATATATTAATATATATTAATATAGATGATTCTTTTTTTTTTTAAAGATTTTATTTATTTATGAGAACACACAGAGAGGATTGAGAGAGAGAGGCAGAGAGAGAAGCAGGCTCCATGCAGGGAGCCCGACGTGGGACTCGATCCCGGGTCTCCAGGATCACGACCTGGGCTGAAGGCGGCACTAAAACACTGAGCCATCCGGGCTGCCTGTAGATGATTCTTAAACATAGAAATGAAGATGAGTTTGGTCCAGTAAAGTTCAACTGATCATTGCCCTGTGCATATTTATCAAATTTAGATCTATTTGTAAATTCATTTCATCATTCTTGATTGCTATATATGTGTGAGTAGTTTGAATTCTTCTTTGAACCATTTGTAATATCTTACAGTATTTTTATTAGTTAATGACTTAATAAAATATTTGGCACATATTCATTTTACGTGAATTATGATATTAATTTAAAAATACATATTCATCATTAACATCAATTCAGGGGATTATTTTTAAATTAATACTAAGGAGAACTATAGTTTTAAAAATGTTCTCCAACTTCTGGTGGGAATGCAAGCTGGTGCAGCCACTCAAGAAAACAGTGTGGAGGTTCCTTAAGAAGTTAAAAATAGAGATACCCTGCGACCCAGCAGTGCAATTTACCCCAAAGATACAGATGTAGTGAAATGACAGGACACCTGCACCCCAATGTTCATAGCAGCAATGTCCACAAGAGCCAAACTGTGGAAGGAGCCTTGATGTCCTTCGTCAGATGAATGGATAAAGAAGATGTGGTCTATATACACAAAGGGATATTACTCAGGCATCAGAAAGGATGAATACCCACCATTTGCTTCGACATGGATGGAACTGGAGGGTATTATGCTGATTGAAATAAGTCAATTGGAGAAAGACAATTATCATATGGTTTCACTCATATGAGGGCTATAAGTGAAAAGTACCATAAGGGAAGGGGAGAAACTGAGTGAGGAAAAATTAGAGAAGAAGATAAACCATGAGAGACCCCTAACTCTAGGAAACAAACAAAGGGTTGCTGAAGGGGAGGAGGGTAGGGAGATGGGGTAACTGGGTGACAGGCACCAAGGAGGGCACCTGATGAGATCAGCACTAGGTGTTATCTGTTGGCAAAGTGAATTTAAATAAAATACAAAAATTAAAAAAAAAAAAAAGTTCTCCAAAAGAAACTACTGCCACTCTACTTCGTGTGAGAAAATAAACAACAAATAACTCTGGAGGGTGACTTGAAAATGCCACATGCCCATTAATGGAACAAAACTATCAAGCTGCCTTTAATAGAAAAATGATATATTACAGTTGTCTTTTGTTTAGCATCAGTCTGATCTTAATGTTTAATCAAATGAGCATGCAATAAATAGAAATTTGGTTTTCTTTTGTTGTTTGTATGTTTTTGTACAGGATCAAAATAATGTCTGTGTTGAGTCTCTTTTAAAGTCATTTTAGACTGAGGACATAGATTTGGAGATGGAGATGAAAATCACTGGGTAGCCAAGATACAGGATCAGATTGCTTTTCCCTTTCGTCCTTCAGGAAGTAAGGAGTAGCTTAGGCAAGAAACTCCATGATTGCTTCTAATCAAGTCTTCTATTTGTATCCTTTGATGCAACTTCACTATTATGAACATTGTAATCGAACAAAAGAAAAGCAAATGAATCTAGGAGATCATTGATTTGGTTCTTTAGAATAGGTCTGCTTCATTGTAGTTTACACACCCTCCAATAGCTATTTTTGACTAAGAACCAAGGAAAGGCCTGAGTTCAGCTAATGGATCTTAGACACATTTTTGAAGTTCATATCATACCAAAGTATTCACTTGAATGAGATTTATATGGAATGATTCAATTCATGTCATAAGTCCTTGGGAATCTGGCTTCCCCTAAAGGCTTTTCTCTTTTTCTCTTGGTAGTCCTGCTTCCCTCTACCTGGACTTATCAAATATAATCTCTTGATAAGCCAGAATGAAACCTTGCAAGACAAAGTTATTAGGCTTTTCTTTTTTTTTTTTTTTTTGTCTGTCTTTTCTGTATACCTGATGGGTAACTGTTCAAAACCTCATTTTTTGAGATGTTTGATGAAATTTGGGTTTGAAGGTAATGCTTTTTCTCAAATCATTGGTTATATAAGGAAATATACCAGAATACAAGGTAGCATTACTATTTGGCATTGGTCATTCCTTCTGGCTTTGTATAGATACGTGATGAGAAAGTTAGAGGACACAAAGGAAAGATCACTGGTTAGAATCGTATCAACTAGAACTAACCTGTTATCTATGTGATGGTTTGATTTTTTATGTTAAACTTTTCTTGCCTTAAGTTCAAGAAAATTCTCTTTAACTAAACTGTAGCATTCAATACTTTTTTTTTTTTTTTTTTAAAGTTCCATTCCCAGTTTGGAGCCCAATGTGGTGTTTGAACTCACAACCCTGAGATCAAGGCCTCAGCTGAGATCAAGAGTCAGATGCTTAACTGACTAAGCCACTTAGGCACCCAGCATTCAAAACTTTTTAGAGTTATAACCTAAAATTAATTTACAACCTCTTGACCTTTAAAACCTTTATACACATACATTACACTTCAGTGAAGTGTAGACTACATAATACTTCTTGATCCTAGAACAGGTGTGGTGTTTTGCATTGCACAAACCTTGGGCTGCCTTCCATGTTTGTGTAGAACTGTTATCTGTCCTTGAATACACTGCTTCTTAACCTCTCTGTGGTAAAGGGGCAGTTTTTTGAAAGTTCCTATTTGGTCACATTCCAAAGTTGCAATACAAAAAAACTAATCGCTAGGCATATGATATAACTATAAAGGCTTGTTAAATACAAGCCTTAATTGGTTATTATATTCAAAACATATTTTCAAATGCCTCGAAAAGTCTCTACACCCATTGAATCTCTTAACTTAGGTCTTCACAAATCAGTAACAAACAATTCAATGACTAGAGGCAGTGGCATAATTTTTGTCACAAATGCTATCTGCTCCAATGTTTTTTCTGTGTCTCTCTAAGTAACAGTGATCTAACCTTTACTGGAAAGTAGTGGTTCAATGTTGTTACTTTTCTTATAACAATTGACTTAATTGTATTAGAGTTCTTGAATAATTATAATTTCCCTTTGAGGAAAACTGCAGCACTAAATGTTCAAATAAATATTTGTTGAATTGCAATTTCATTAAATCTGTTGTTGGAAATAGTTTTACGATTGATGTTTCATGCCTGTTTCCCCCCCTTTTCTGCAACAATTAATTATAACAGAGAAAAATAGCATACATCAAAGTTGGTGTTTTTGAAATGCCTTCTGAAAGAATGATTCCCAGCAAATCAAACCAAAGAGTTTAACTATCTATTATGATGGACAGTTTTTCGAGTTTATTGACCTTGTGCATCAGACCTGATGTGCCTGCCCATTTTACTTTAAACTTAAGCCAAGATTTTATCTATGTGTTTATTTATTTATTTAGAGAGAGAGGGAGTGCACATGCAAGCAGGGGTAGGGTGGAGGGGAGAGAGAGAGAATCTCAAGCAGACTCGCTGAGCTTAGAACCTGAGCGGGGGGGGGGGGGGCATCTCAGGACCCTGAGATCATGACTGGAGCCAAAATTAAGAGTCTGTTGCTTAATTGATTATACCACCCAGGTGGCTTTTACTTTCATTCATCGATAGTGATTTTATATTTCCTCCATCATTTGAATTTACCAAACTTAAGGCCTCTTTCCTTCACTTCTTCCTAATCTCATTAGCTGTATTCAGTAAGTTGTCCTTCACTATAGATGTTTATTGCTCAGCAGTTCTCATCTGTACCTTCCCTTGCATCTCTGTTGGCCATACGTTGGTTCTGGGCATCAGCTAAGCTTAGGTTGGTTAATAGCTTTCATTGGTTTTTCATTATTATTTAATGTGCACTGGTTTTGCCTTTCTTTGGAGGATCTTTCTTTGCCAAATTTATTTTTTAATTATTTTATTTATTTATTTATTTATTTATTTATTTATTTATTTATGAGAGAGAGAGTGTGTGTGTGAACAAGCACACAAACTGGCAGAGCAGCAGGCAGAGGGATGGAGAGAAGCAGACTCCCCGCTAAGGAAGGAACCCAATGCCGGGCTTGATCTCAGGACCCTGGGATCAAGACCGGAGCCAAAGACAGATGCCCAACCAACCAAGCCTCCTGGCACCCCTCTTTGCCAAAATTTTTAAAAAATTTCTGATGAGAGTTCCTAAATAAACTGAATACCAAAAACCTCAAAAATTTTAAATGAATTGTAGAGACTGGATTGGATTATTCAAGCATGAAGGGACTCAACTCCCTATACCAGGCTCATCAATGTTATGTTTCTTTTTTTCTTTTCTTTTTTTCCAATAAGTGGAAATAGTTCTCATGGCTATACAAGTTAATGGTAAAATTGATATAAGATAAGGATAGAAATGGTTTATGTAAATGCTTTCAGGAAAAATTTACTTTTAGATGTAAGGCATTCTATAAATAGGGGCACCTGGAGAGCTCAGTTGGTGAAGTGTCTGCCTTAGGCTTAGATCATGATCCCAGGTCCTGGGATGAGCCCCACATCAGGCCCCCTGCTCAGCGGGGACTCTGCTTTTCCCTCTCTATTTCTGTCCCCTGCTTGTGCTCTCTCTCTCAGATAGATAGATAGATAGATAGATAGATAGATAGATAGATAAATAAATAAATAAATAAATAAATACTTTTAAAAAAACCTATAATAAATACATTATGGTTATAAGATTAATCATAGTGATGGTCTATCTTGTTACAGAATATTGAGTTTTAGAAACAAATTTCTGTTTCTAAATGTTAATGTTGAAAGCTTTGAAATCACTGTACAAAGTTTTATTTTTCATTTTTTAAAATTTTATTTATTCATGAGAGATACAGAGAGAAAGGCAGAGACATAGGCAGAGGGAGAATCAGGCTCCCCCCTGGGAGCTTGATGTGGGACTTGATCTCAGGACCTGGGGATCATTCCCTGAGCTGAAGGCAGACACTCAACCACTGAGCCACCCAGGCTCCATACAAAGGAGTTTTAGATAGAAAATATTTCATCTTTCAAGGAATTGCATGGGAGTAAATGGCACAATACTAATAATTTTGAAACTGACATTAGTTGTGAGAACTGTTATTACCTGATTATTCACAAGCCATGTAAGTTTCCTGCAAATTAAGAATCTTACAGATTTGTTGACTATAATTACTGGGAAGTTTTTGCAACTTATGAATGCTGCTTTTGAATCCAGTTAGTAGTCTTGTTTGCAGTAGGTTTTGTAGAAGTTGTTAGAATAGTGTTGGGAAGGTGCCAAAGGTTATTTTACTGACAGCTATCAATAAGATATGTTAGCCTGGGGATGTCATTTTTCTTTCAAGAATAGAGTAAAACTAATCAGATACCAAAGTCCATTATCTGATGAGAAGTAAACAAGTGACAATATCATAGCTGTCAAAATGAAGTATACTCCTGTGAGAGGGTTGTCTAGGAAAATGAAGAAAAGTGAATATCAAAAAAATCTCTGAAATGAAATGAAAAGAACTAGCCTTTTTCTTTGGACATAACAATGGGTCATGTTTGTTTGTTTGTTTGTTTTTGGTATAATTATAGTAGTGACAATCTGGGAATTGAAATATAGGAGTTAGAAAAATCAACTGCTAAGTTACTAAGCCATTCGAAAATAAAAGTTACAAATACTATTGAAATATTCATATTGGTCAAATAAGTAATAACACTGACACTTGGATTACCTTAATTTAAAATATACTGGTTTCCTTGATCTTGGAATTTGAAATTTAAACTATATTTAAAATAGAAAATATGCTGTCTTTGTTAGGGGATAGGCCAGGCTGCTGTGAAGATATTTCAAAATGCAAGAAATTACACAAGACAGGAATTTATTTCTCTCTCTGGGAACAGTTCCAAAGAATAGATAAAAATCAGATAGATGGACTCCATTGTACTCAGTTCAGCTTCACAATGCACTATCACCCAGGTGCTAGCCTCATCTACATGGCCAAAGCTGGCTAAAGTCTATCCCACAGCCTGTTGGAAAAAAAAAGATTGGGACACAAAACAAGCAATTTTGTTATAAGGAAGTGCCCATGCAATTGCATGCCTGATTTCTGCTCTTTCCATTGTAAAAACTTAGTCATATGACCCTACTTTGTTGCAAGAGAGGCTGGGAAATGTAGTTTCTAACCAGCTTACTTTAAACCTTAATAGAACTGGGCAAAGGAGCAGGAAGAGGGAGATAGTAAATACTGGAGAATAATAGTGTTTTGTTTTGTTTTTTGTTGTATATGTTTAAAATTAAATATGAGTTTAAATTGGAAGAAATAAGTTATCCATTCCTAGTCCTACTGTTATTTTTTTAAAAAATATATGTATATTTTTATTATTTTAGAGAGGGGAGGGGCAGAGGGATAGAGACAATCCCAAGCAGGCTCCATGCCTGGCACAGAGCCTGATGCAGGACTCGATACCAGGAGCCTGAGATCATGATCTGAGCCAAAGGCAAGAGTCAGATGCTTAACCACTGAGCCACTCAGGCACCCCAGTCCTACTGCTAATTTTTTTGTGTGCTTTTCAGGTACTTTTATGCTGAAGGGGTCCAGAACATACCACCCCACAATATGCCCTTTGGCATATTGACTATTTTGAGGTGAAGGCATGTGAGCAACAGCGGATGCCGGAAAGGCTCTCTAACCTCTTCCTTTCTACCTAAAAGCAGGTCATGAAATTTCCTATGAAAAAGGTGCCCCCTTTGTACTGGGAAGAGAACATTTTTAACACCAGAGACTTTGAGTCGGCCCCAAAATGGATCTGTTCAAACAAATCTACTGAAATAATCCCTGTCTTCCATTAGTTTCCCCCATATATTTCCTTGTTGCTGTCCCACAATTTACTGTCCTGGGCCCAAGCCACTATGTTTGTCACATTCTCATGATCTGTTGTTCTTTGTTTCAAAAGACATTTTAGCTCTTTTGGGCCTAATGGCTCTTTCATGTCTTCATTTTCCTTTTGAAGACTCCCAAGTACACATAAAAATATTAAATAAGATGTATATGTTTTCTCCTATTAGTCTGTCTTATGTCAGTTTAATTTTCAGGCCCAACTACAGAAGCTAAGGAGGTATAGAGAACTTTTTCCTTCTCTACAATATTCATGGAAAAACATACAGATGATAGCACTCCCCCCCTTCTTAAAGTATACCTTACTATACATATAGTTTTGTGTTTTGTTACTTCATGCATCTTCAAAATATTTCCATATCAGTACATGCACATGTTATTTTTCTCTATTTTATTTGTATATATTCTTTCATGGCCGTACAGTGTCCAGTTGTATGAATTAACCATGACCTTCAACTTCTGCTTTTGGATATTTTGGTATCGGCAAGGTGTTTGTTTTCTTCTTCTTTATTTTTTATGACCATTCTGCAATGAACTTCCTTGTATATACTTGTTTGCAAATGTGTATGAATATATCTGTATATATTCTTTTGTTAATAACTTTATCGAATATAATTTATATTTCACAAAATGCACCCATTCTAAGTGTTCAGTTTGATGAGTTTTAGTAATGTGTAAAATCATGGAAAGATCATGACAATTTAATTTTAGAGTACTTGTATCATATCTAAAAAATCTCTTTGTGCCTCTTCACAGTCAATTTCTGCTCTGACCCAGTTCAGGGCAACCACTTATCTGATTTCTGTTGCTGTAGATTTTACTTTTCTAGAAGGTTCACATGAGTAAAAGCATGCTGCATAACTCATGTTTTGTCTGGCTTTTTTCATTTGGTATTATTATTATTTAAAAAATTATTTTTAAGTAATTTTAGACTTCTAGAAAAGTTGTAAAATAGTATAGAATTCACATAACTTTCCTTTATGCTAATAGTTTGCATGCCCTAGTCCAATTATCTAAATCATAAAATCAACAGTACAACAATGTTTTAATTTCACATGTATTGTAGAAAGGACCAAAGCTGAGTCAACACTCAAATGTATTTATGTCAGTAATTATAGCATATAGTCTTACAGAAAATTAATAAATTGTTTTAGATTTCCCGGGGAGGAGCAAGATGGCGGAAGAGCAGGGTCCCCAATCACCTGTCTCCACCAAACTACCTAGAAAACCTTCAAATTATCCTGAAAATCTACGAATTCGGCCTGAGATTTAAAGAGAGACCAGCTGGAATGCTGCAGCGAGAAGAGTTCGCGCTTCTATCAAGGTAGGAAGACGGGGAAAAAGAAATAAAGACACAAAAGGCCTCCAAGGGGGAGGGGCCCGCGAGGAGCCGGGCTGAGGCCGGGGCGAGTGTCCCCAGGACAGGAGAGCCCCGTCCCGGAGGAGCAGGAGCTGCACCGACCTTCCCGGGGGAAAGGGGCTCGCGGGGAGGTGGAGCAGGACCCGGGAGGGCGGGGATGCCCTCGGGCTCCCCGGGACAGTAACAGAGCAACTGCGCCCCGGGGGAGTGCGCCGAGCTCCCTAAGGGCTGCAGCGCGCACGGGGGACCCGGAGCAGCTCGGGGGGCTCGGGGGCGGCTCCGCGGAGGGGGCTGCGGGGCGGGAGCAGCTCGGGGGGCTCGGGGGCGACTCCGCGGAGGGGGCTGCGGGGCGGGAGCAGCTCGGGGGGCTCGGGGGCGGCTCCGCGGAGGGGGCTGCGGGGCGGGAGCAGCTCGGGGGGCTCGGGGGCGGCTCCGCGGAGGGGGCTGCGGGGCGGGAGGAGCTCGGGGGTCTCGGGGGCGGCTCCGCGGAGGGGGCTGCGGGGGGGAGCAGCTCGGGGGGCTCGGGGGTGTCTCCGCGGAGGGGGCTGCGCGGCCCGGGAGCGCGAATCCAACAGCGCAGGCTCCGGAGCACAGGGCGCCCGGACACAGCCCAGGATCCCGCCTCCCCCGGGACAGGCAGAGGCCGGGAGGGCCCAGGACAGCGAGGACGCTCCTGCCCCAGCTGAGCAGATCAGCGGCCCCGCCCCGGAGCCTCCAGGCCCTGCAGACGGAGTTCCTGCCGGAGCTGACTCCAGGTTTCCAGAGCTGCCCCGCCACTGGGGCTGTTCCTCCTGCGGCCTCACGGGGTAAACAACCCCCACCGAGCCCTGCACCAGGCAGGGGCACAGCAGCTCCCCCAAGTGCTCACACCTGAAAATCAGCACAACAGGCCCCTCCCCCAGAACACCAGCTAGACGGACAACTTCCAGGAGAAGCCAAGGGACTTAAAGTACACAGAATCAGAAGATACTCCCCGGTGGTTCTTTTTTTGTTTGTTTGTTTTTGTTTTTGTTTTTGTTTTTGATTTGTTTTGCTTTTTGATTTGTTTCCTTCCCCCACCCCCTTTTTTTTCTCCTTTCTTTTTCTTTCTTTTTCTTCTTCTTTTTTTTTTTCGTTTTTTTTTTTCTTTTTCTTCCCTTTTTTTTTCTCTTTCTCTTTTCTTTCCTTCTTTCTCTCCTCTCTTTTTCTCTTTTTCCCAATACAACTTGCTTTTGACCACTCTGCACTGAGCAAAATGACTAGAAAGAAAACCTCACCTCAAAAGAAAGAATCAGAAACAGTCCTCTCTCCCACAGAGTTACAAAATCTGGATTACAATTCAATGTCAGAAAGCCAATTCAGAAGCACTATTATACAGCTACTGGTGGCTCTAGAAAAAAGTATAAAGGACTCAAGAGACTTCATGACTGCAGAATTTAGAGCTAATCAGGCAGAAATTAAAAATCAATTGAATGAGATGCAATCCAAACTAGAAGTCCTAACGACGAGGGTTAACGAGGTGGAAGAACGAGTGAGTGACCTAGAAGACAAGTTGATAGCAAAGAGGGAAACTGAGGAAAAAAGAGACAAACAATTAAAAGACCATGAAGATAGATTAAGGGAAATAAACGACAGCCTGAGGAAGAAAAACCTACGTTTAATTGGGGTTCCCGAGGGCGCCGAAAGGGACAGAGGGCCAGAATATGTATTTGAACAAATTCTAGCTGAAAACTTTCCTAATCTGGGAAGGGAAACAGGCATTCAGATCCAGGAAATAGAGAGATCCCCCCCTAAAATCAATAAAAACCGTTCAACACCTCGACATTTAATTGTGAAGCTTGCAAATTCCAAAGATAAGGAGAAGATCCTTAAAGCAGCAAGAGACAAGAAATCCCTGACTTTTATGGGGAGGAGTATTAGGGTAACAGCAGACCTCTCCACAGAGACCTGGCAGGCCAGAAAGGGCTGGCAGGATATATTCAGGGTCCTAAATGAGAAGAACATGCAACCAAGAATCCTTTATCCAGCAAGGCTCTCATTCAAAATGGAAGGAGAGATAAAGAGCTTCCAAGACAGGCAGCAACTAAAAGAATATGTGACCTCCAAACCAGCTCTGCAAGAAATTTTAAGGGGGCCTCTTAAAATTCCCCTTTAAGAAGAAGTTCAGTGGAACAGTCCACAAAAACAAAGACTGAATAGATATCATGATGACACTAAACTCATATCTCTCAATAGTAACTCTGAATGTGAACGGGCTTAATGACCCCATCAAAAGGCGCAGGGTTTCAGACTGGATAAAAAAGCAGGACCCATCTATTTGCTGTCTACAAGAGACTCATTTTAGACAGAAGGACACCTACAGCCTGAAAATAAAAGGTTGGAGAACCATTTACCATTCGAATGGTCCTCAAAAGAAAGCAGGGGTAGCCATCCTTATATCAGATAAACTAAAATTTACCCCAAAGACTGTAGTGAGAGATGAAGAGGGACACTATATCATACTTAAAGGATCTATTCAACAAGAGGACTTAACAATCCTCAATATATATGCTCCGAATGTGGGAGCTGCCAAATATATAAATCAATTATTAACCAAAGTGAAGAAATACTTAGATAATAATACACTTATACTTGGTGACTTCAATCTAGCTCTTTCTATACTCGATAGGTCTTCTAAGCAAAACATCTCCAAAGAAACGAGAGCTTTAAATGATACACTGGACCAGATGGATTTCACAGATATCTACAGAACTTTACATCCAAACTCAACTGAATACACATTCTTCTCAAGCGCACATGGAACTTTCTCCAGAATAGACCACATATTGGGTCACAAATCGGGTCTGAACCGATACCAAAAGATTGGGATTGTCCCCTGCATATTCTCGGACCATAATGCCTTGAAATTAGAACTAAATCACAACAAGAAGTTTGGAAGGACCTCAAACACATGGAGGTTAAGGACCATCCTGCTAAAAGATAAAAGGGTCAACCAGGAAATTAAGGAAGAATTAAAAAGATTCATGGAAACTAATGAGAATGAAGATACAACCGTTCAAAATCTTTGGGATGCAGCAAAAGCAGTCCTAAGGGGGAAATACATCGCAATACAAGCATCCATTCAAAAACTGGAAAGAACTCAAATACAAAAGCTAACCTTACACATAAAGGAGCTAGAGAAAAAACAGCAAATAGATCCTACACCCAAGAGAAGAAGGGAGCTAATAAAGATTCGAGCAGAACTCAACGAAATCGAGACCAGAAGAACTGTGGAACAGATCAACAGAACCAGGAGTTGGTTCTTTGAAAGAATTAATAAGATAGATAAACCATTAGCCAGCCTTATTAAAAAGAAGAGAGAGAAGACTCAAATTAATAAAATCATGAATGAGAAAGGAGAGATCACTACCAACACCAAGGAAATACAAACGATTTTAAAAACATATTATGAACAGCTATACGCCAATAAATTAGGCAATCTAGAAGAAATGGACACATTCCTGGAAAGCCACAAACTACCAAAACTGGAACAGGAAGAAATAGAAAACCTGAACAGGCCAATAACCAGGGAGGAAATTGAAGCAGTCATCAAAAACCTCCCAAGACACAAGAGTCCAGGGCCAGATGGCTTCCCAGGAGAATTTTATCAAACGTTTAAAGAAGAAATCATACCTATTCTCCTAAAGCTGTTTGGAAAGATAGAAAGAGATGGAGTACTTCCAAATTCGTTCTATGAAGCCAGCATCACCTTAATTCCAAAGCCAGACAAAGACCCCGCCAAAAAGGAGAATTACAGACCAATATCCCTGATGAACATGGATGCAAAAATTCTCAACAAGATACTGGCCAATAGGATCCAACAGTACATTAAGAAAATTATTCACCATGACCAAGTAGGATTTATCCCTGGGACTCAAGGCTGGTTCAACACCCGTAAAACAATCAATGTGATTCATCATATCAGCAAGAGAAAAACCAAGAACCATATGATCCTCTCATTGGATGCAGAGAAAGCATTTGACAAAATACAGCATCCATTCCTGATCAAAACTCTTCAGAGTGTAGGGATAGAGGGAACATTCCTCGACATCTTAAAAGCCATCTATGAAAAGCCCACAGCAAATATCATTCTCAATGGGGAAGCACTGGGAGCCTTTCCCCTAAGATCAGGAACAAGACAGGGATGTCCACTCTCACCACTGCTATTCAACATAGTACTGGAAGTCCTAGCCTCAGCAATCAGACAACAAAAAGACATTAAAGGCATTCAAATTGGCAAAGAAGAAGTCAAACTCTCCCTCTTCGCCGATGACATGATACTCTACATAGAAAACCCAAAAGTCTCCACCCCAAGATTGCTAGAACTCATACAGCAATTCGGTAGCGTGGCAGGATACAAAATCAATGCCCAGAAGTCAGTGGCATTTCTATACACTAACAATGAGACTGAAGAAAGAGAAATTAAGGAGTCAATCCCATTTACAATTGCACCCAAAAGCATAAGATACCTAGGAATAAACCTCACCAAAGATGTAAAGGATCTATACCCTCAAAACTATAGAACACTTCTGAAAGAAATTGAGGAAGACACAAAGAGATGGAAAAATATTCCATGCTCATGGATTGGCAGAATTAATATTGTGAAAATGTCAATGTTACCCAGGGCAATATACACGTTTAATGCAATCCCTATCAAAATACCATGGACTTTCTTCAGAGAGTTAGAACAAATTATTTTAAGATTTGTGTGGAATCAGAAAAGACCCCGAATAGCCAGGGGAATTTTAAAAAAGAAAACCATATCTGGGGGCATCACAATGCCAGATTTCAGGTTGTACTACAAAGCTGTGGTCATCAAGACAGTGTGGTACTGGCACAAAAACAGACACATAGATCAGTGGAACAGAATAGAGAATCCAGAAGTGGACCCTGAACTTTATGGGCAACTAATATTCGATAAAGGAGGAAAGACTATCCATTGGAAGAAAGACAGTCTCTTCAATAAATGGTGCTGGGAAAATTGGACATCCACATGCAGAAGAATGAAACTAGACCACTCTCTTTCACCATACACAAAGATAAACTCAAAATGGATGAAAGATCTAAATGTGAGACAAGATTCCATCAAAATCCTAGAGAAGAACACAGGCAACACCCTTTTTGAACTCGGCCATAGTAACTTCTTGCAAGATACATCCACGAAGGCAAAAGAAACAAAAGCAAAAATGAACTATTGGGACTTCATCAAGATAAGAAGCTTTTGCACAGCAAAGGATACAGTCAACAAAACTCAAAGACAACCTACAGAATGGGAGAAGATATTTGCAAATGACATATCAGATAAAGGGCTAGTTTCCAAGATCTATAAAGAACTTATTAAACTCAACACCAAAGAAACAAACAATCCAATCATGAAATGGGCAAAAGACATGAACAGAAATCTCACAGAGGAAGACATAGACATGGCCAACACGCATATGAGAAAATGCTCTGCATCACTTGCCATCAGGGAAATACAAATCAAAACTACAATGAGATACCACCTCACACCAGTGAGAATGGGGAAAATTAACAAGGCAGGAAACCACAAATGTTGGAGAGGATGCGGAGAAAAGGGAACCCTCTTACACTGTTGGTGGGAATGTGAACTGGTGCAGCCACTCTGGAAAACTGTGTGGAGGTTCCTCAAACAGTTAAAAATATACCTGCCCTACGACCCAGCAATTGCACTGTTGGGGATTTACCCCAAAGATACAAATGCAATGAAACGCCGGGACACCTGCACCCCGATGTTTCTAGCAGCAATGGCCACGATAGCCAAACTGTGGAAGGAGCCTCGGTGTCCAACGAAAGATGAATGGATAAAGAAGATGTGGTTTATGTATACAATGGAATATTACTCAGCTATTAGAAATGACAAATACCCACCATTTGCTTCAACGTGGATGGAACTGGAGGGTATTATGCTGAGTGAAGTAAGTCAGTCGGAGAAGGACAAACATTATATGTTCTCATTCATTTGGGGAATATAAATAATAGTGAAAGGGAAAATAAGGGAAGGGAGAAGAAATGTGTGCGAAATATCAGAAAGGGAGACAGAACGTAAAGACTGCTAACTCTGGGAAACGAACTAGGGGTGGTAGAAGGGGAGGAGGGCGGGGGGTGGGAGTGCATGGGTGACGGGCACTGGGTGTTATTCTGTATGTTAGTAAATTGAACACCAATAAAAAAAAATAAAAATAAAAAAAATAAATTGTTTTAATAATGGAATAATAAGTAGAACACTAATTTATTGATTCGACTTCTATTATTTTTTTGTCAGCATCCTACTTGGTCTTGAAACATAATATAAAAAAAAAAGAAACATAATATACATAATTTTTGAAGGGATTGAGGAAGTTCTCAGCTAATAGCAGTACTCATTTTGACTAAAAAGGTTGAGTTAATTTTGTTCCAGACTCTCCCAGTCTAGCTTAGCAATACATAACATCCTATTATCATGAGAAAAACTTTGCAATTAGGGAAGAAACTGAATAGTTTTCACCTTCACTAAATTTCCCAGAAGACTCAGATACTTAGATGACACGTAAGTGTACCTTTGGTTACTGATCTGTAGATTGGAAAATCAGCCTGGCTGGTGTATGGATCAGCATAATTATTCTGAGATTAAGACCTACTGTTTCATGTAATATTACTTCCTTGTTTCTGTTAGTAGTATTTTACTATATGGATATACCAGAATTTTGCCAATATAACAAGTAATAAAGAAAGAACAAAACTTACCTAAAATCCTTTTATCAAGGAATAACAACCACTAACATTTTGGGAGTATATGTGTGAGATGGTTTTCTATGTTTACATACCCACTAAAGGATATTTACCCTTCCCCCTCTGAACAAAATGATATATACAGTTTATATAATTTCCTTATTCACTTAACAGTATTTTGTGAACATTTTCCTATTTAAATGATTTTAGACCTCTTTCATACTTTAAGATTTTAACAGTCCTATATAATTATTTTCCCTTCATTACTATTATAAAGACATGATTAAGAGCTTTGTAAATGTAATAGAGTGTTTCCAGAATATTGCCTTAGCACTATTTTTAATTCATGTTTGTAGCAGTATCTGCTCGGATTTATTTGGTATTGAAAACAGAAGTTTTATGCTTGGCTTACTGGGGATCCAGAGCTCCTGCTAATATTGAGGTACTGATCTGTCATTATCATTTGCTTATTTTTATCAATAGCAATTGGGGGAGGAAACAGCAAGTGCCAACCCATGTACACATGTACAAAAGCTCCCACCCATACCCTCCCACCTGAAAAACCTTTAGGACTAATTGAAATTCAATTCTTTTATTTTTCCCATTTTAAGAAAATATATTCAGGCTTTTTAAGTCTACTCCTGCTTAACCATAGCTAATGAAACATTACATGAGCGAAGCCTAGGACAAGTCCCTTGGGCAAGAAGCTACAGATATGTGGAACACCAAGAAACTAAGTCACTCCTCAGTCAGGGGCAATTACACTGACACCTAAGAAAAATAGCATTAGAGTCGCTTGACAGTTGGAATCGAGTAAAGGATTATCAAAAATGCTGTATGCCAAGTTCATGCCTAAGGCAGATGACCTGGTTGACAAGCTTGCCCAAGCTAACTATATTAATGCTTCAGATCAGTGTAAAAGGAACTAGCAGCAGTTCTCCTTAACTAATCATGTTAAAATTGTTGACAGATTTTATGTCTGCTTTTCAGTTACATAACTATTCATCAGAAAGGTGGAGAGAAAAATTCATACAAATTGATTAGAATATGTGCATCTTTTTTGTGTTGGCTCTGTGGGAATGTGGGAGGTTTCTTTCCTTAGTTTTCTGGTTGTTTCTCTAGTAAGTAAAATTTTCCTACACCAGCTAATCTTTTTATTTAAAAAGAAAAAAAGCAACTGCATGATGTATCTGTCAGTTCTGAAAATTGTGCTACGCAAGTTTTAAGCTTCAAATCTGGGTCACGTGTATTTTCTGTTAGGAAAACATAGGGTTCAGAATTTGGAGAGTCAAGTGCTATTAAGATGTGTTCAATATGAATATAAATCCTTAACTAATAATTAAGCCTTGGGGTTTAAAATTGTGACTATCAATTAAATGTATGTTTGACATTGATTAGTCATCTTCTTTTTCTCTATGGCAAAGTATTTCAATCACATTTATTCCTGAGAATAACTGGTTTTTTGAATAGTCTACAAATTGTCTTAGAAGACGGTTTTTAACCCCAAAACATGTCTGTACATGATTTTGCTATATTAGGATCTGGCTTTACTTCCTGATTTCTTAGGGAAATCATGATTCTTGTTGAAAGTTAAAAAAAAAATGATATTCATGATAATGTTTCACATTTTCAAAATACATGAAGTTAAATCAACCTAAATCACCCTAAAATTTTTAGTTTGGAAAAAAGATATTGAGTCAACTCATATAGAAATAAAATTAGAAGTAGCTCGCATGATATCTTCTATTAGCGTGTGTGCCGCATTTCTCTTTGGACGGGACTTGGATTGGCTTTTATGAAAAACATAAAAACCTGCTTAAGTCTAATCACCAAATTCTTACTTTTTCTCTATCTTAATACTGAAGATAAATTTGTGTTTGAATAATGACCTCTTTCTCTGAAGATGAGAAACTACTATACCCGCCATCTAGTTGCTTCTACAGACTTTCTAGTTTTTCTAGGTTTTGTTTTTGTTTTTTTTTTTTTTTTTTTTAGTTTTTCTAGTTTTTTTCTAGTACTGTAAACCCGTTACAGGAGTAGTCTTGCTATTTTCTTTTTATCCACTAGGTGACATAATAGATGCAGCTTTTCAATGTCTGTGAAGGTGTAGGTGGCTGTGTAACATGTTTTAGTGCTTAGTAATCTTAGTTGTTTGTTAACTGACAACATAAATGTAAGTATGCTGGCCCAGGAGGGTTTGTTCATGACTGCTCACTTCAGTGTTTTTGCCTTGCATCTTGGGACTGGTATGGAAACATAATGATTGGTCAAGAAAATACTAATTTTCATTTTGCTCTACGATTTGACAGTGATTCACATGAGAAAAATAAGAAAACCACAACTGACACTGACTTCAAAATTTTGAGTGTGAAAACCTGCTTTGCCAAATTTGGTTGAAACATAAAGGAAAAATATGCAAAGACTAGCAAATGTTACCACAGACTCTATTAGTGTTTTCTTGGGAATGGGACTTAAGGCATTCTTAATCTCTTGCTACCCATAAAGCCCATTCTTAAAGATCAAAGCAATGTGTTGTAAGAACAATTATTACTGTTTAATATCACCTCTTATTTGTGTAGTATAGCTCATTAAGATTATGATTCAAAGCAATCTTAAAAATAGTAATATTTTGAAATAACTGGAAAATGCTTAAGAATGTCTTATCCCTGCTAATTAAATGGAAGTCCTCAAGTGAAAAACATAAGCAAAGAAAAGGTAATGGAGCACTCCCCTCAGTGCATTTTCTCTATTTTCTAATAGTCTTTTTATTTAACACCCTCTTAGAATATGGTCAAATTAGAGTTTTCATGTCTTTCATAGGTCAATCAACTTGCTTTTGAGTTTGGTCTGAATGGCCACAGAACAGAACGATTAAACCTATTTTTTGGAGGAGGTATCAATCTGGCATGCACACCTACTTAATCTTTATCAGGAGGAGATGCTTCAGAGCTAATACCCATGAAACCACTGACTATATATAGTGTTTTATCTTCATGCAGTTCCAGGAATGCATTTTTATTTCCACCAGTTTTTGAATCTGTGTCGTACTACCTCAATTACAAGGTAGTAGCACATTTTAATTAGACTTGATACTATAGTTTCTGGTAGTTACTAAATGTTATATAATTATGGATAAAAAGTAGTTGTACATAAAGCAGAATCCTGAATAACAATAATAATAGCTAACATATATTAAAGGCTTGACTTGATTAGGTGCAGTGCAAATATCTGAGAATATCCTCTTTAGCCATGTCCTGAGGTGTAGTTCAATGTGACTGTCATACTTTCCTCATATATTTCGTAATTTTATTTTTATTTATTTATTTATTACTTTTTTATTTTTAAAGGTTTTATTTATTTATTCATGAGAGACAGAGAGTCAGAGACATAGGCAGAGGGAGAAGCAGGCTCCAGGCAGGGAGCCTGATGTGGGACTCGATCCTAGGAATCCAGGATCACACCCTGAGCCAAAGGCAGATGCTCAACCACTGAGCCACCCAGGCATCCCTATTTTCATAATTTTAAATATGATTTCTAGATGTGTATGTCCAACCTAGAGCTGTCTCCTGAGCACCAAATTTCGGTGCTCATCTCCATATGTAGATGTCCCAGATGTTTATTTAGCACCTTAAATATATCCACAAGAGAGCTTTTATCTTTTCTCCAAAACCAGTTCTTTCCCTGATTCTCTATCTCCATTAATGGCAACTCCATTCCTTCTGGGGCTCAGACCAATAATCTTAAGGTTATCCTTGTTTCTTCATTTTCTCTCATACCCCAAATCCAGTAACCAGTAAATCCCATTGACTACCTTCCAAATTCAGTAACTCCACCCCCACTGCAACAGTTTTAATGGAATGCTAGCAATGTCTCATGCTCATCTCACATCCAGCTAATTGTGATAACATCCTAATTTGTGTTCTGGTGTCTAGCCTATTAAAATGTGTCAGATCATGTGAAATCTATCCATTCAAAATGTTTTATTGATTTCTCTTTCCACAGATTAAAAGTCAAAATCCTTTGAATGGTCTATAAGGTTCTACACCATCAGTTTACTCTTCTCCAATCCATGTCTTTCTCTCTCTCTCCTCTTTTCCTACTATGATTTTTCTTGATTGCTCTATTTGGTCAAGCTGGCTTTCTTACTATTCTTGGAACAAACCAGGGTTCCAGAATGCTTTGACCAGAGTCAAGCAAGCAAATCAGGCCTTGCTTCTTCACCTTCTTCAGAATTTTCTCACCTAACACACTTCCAGGAAGTGATTTCTTCACTACCCAAATTTAAAGTGAAACCTAGCACCCTTACCTACATTGTTCTGCCCTTCCTTACAGACTACCCTTGGTTATTTTCTCTCTATGGTACAAATTAGCATTTAACATAGTACATGTTTTGTCTGATTTTTTAGTTTATTATCTATGCCATTAGAATATAAGTACATGAGGACTGGATTTTGTGTGTTTATTCATAACTAAAGGAGCAGTGCTCAGCACATCATAAACTCTCAATAAATATTTCATGACTGGGTGAATGAATAATTTTACAATGGGTAAACTGAGGCTAAGGATGCTAAAATTATCTTGTTTATTTTTTTTTATATTGTCTGTCCACTAACCTCAAAAGAATAAAGCTGGCTAAGAGCAGGCATCTTCTTATATGTTCTCTGTTACAAACCCAGAATGTAGAGAACATTTGCTACCCTGATTTACTAAAACAATGATAAGGAGATACAAATTTAATAATGAAAGGAGTTACATCTTTTTCTCATTTCTACAGTGACTGGATTAGTATGTATTTATTTTGGATTTTGCACACATATGTATACACATATATATACATATCTATTTTGTATGTAGAAAAATATGTTTTCATGTTTAATCATATTGGTGACAGGTACTTCAAAAGCAGGTAGATAAACAACTAATTGAAATTATATTTTGAAATCTTGTAATTTAATAAAAAACTTGGATGAGCAGAAAAAACAGCAAATGCAGATTTGATAATTAATGAATTTTTAAAATAATAGAACTAATAATGCAGGCACCTAAATTTCAAAGCTAGCTGCTGAAATAAACTGTATCAGACATTTAGTTGTACTTCATCCTTCATGGAAGAGAATAAATCAATTAAAAAATAAAGTCTTAAAAATTCAAGTGAATATTGATATGTGTAAGTAACATCTTTGTATAACCTAACCTTTGATGAAAGTGGACATATTTTTAATGATTTACATTATAATTATTTCAAACATATTTCGATTATACCTTGCTAGTGGCCTTTAAGAGCTATTTTTCCCTGGCTTCTCTTTAAGTAAAATGTAATTTTTATCAATGCAATAAATCATTTTTAAAGCAATTAATTCTTTTGCATTTTTGTAGCTGCTAGAGAAATCTTATTTGAGCAGAATGTCAGCCAATTCACAACAATATTCATAGTTTTCTTGGGGCATGAGTTATAGATACGGGCTTACCTAAAATGAATGTATGGTGTCTCGTGATAGCTGAGTAGTATCTCCACTGGAACCCATGTTTACTAAGTAAGCTGTTATTTGAAATAACATTTCCTCGTTATCTCAGGATAACACTGTAAATTATATGTATTATTTGGAATACTAAACAAATATTTTCAGGAGCTCATCAAGCACCTGACTTACAGCTCTGAAATTGTCCCAGTATTACTCTAAGAACAAATCCTGTTTGTGTATATATTATGAAATTAGACTATACCAAGCCCAGAAGGCAGATACAATCATTCTTTGAACTGTACAATAAATCCTGCTGCTCTGGAAAGTTTGAAAGCCTATTTGCATATGGCAGAGGTAATGAAATGCATCTTAATAGACTTAAACATGCAGCTTTAATAAATATCAACCAAATATGACCATTTCCTGGGTGTGGGCACCCAACATTCAGTTTTGTTTCTTTAGTTAGCTCTCGTTCATTTTTCCTATTTGCACAGCAGCATATATAAAGCATTAGATTTGTGGATGGATTGAGCTTCAAAATTATTATCTTGTGGAAATAAACAAGAATGACTTGTTTTATGAGCAAATATATGCTTAATAAAATATATTATGCTTAGCTTTTCAGAAGATCTGCTGTTAGCTTGATAAGTGAAAATACCTCTTTTCCCAAGTCTCTGTAATCTCAGGAACAAAAAATGAAATGGAATCTGTGTTCCAAGGGGGTTTGTGTGATTACCTATAATTACCGAAAGTTCCTTTTGCCATAACAACTCTATCTGTGGATCGACATCTGTTCTTGAAAAGTTTTTCTTTTAACAGAAGTTGACATTGGGAAATATGTATTTCCTTCTTTTCAATTTTTCTAGAGAGCTTTAGAACTTCAGATAGAACCACTGAGAAAATACTCCCTTACTCCACAGCAGACGAAGGGCAATTTGAAAATTAGTATTGTGAACTCACTCATCCTATTCCAGTTGGAAACCTTTATCCAAACAGGAAGAAATCCTGTCCCCACTTCAGAAATAGAGCTGGCAGAGATTTAACTGAGAAGCTTTGTATGCCTGTTTGTTCTAAATATTGCTTGAAAAACCTAAACACAATGGCATAAATAAAAATAAACGTCCTTCAGAATAACAAGAACATCATGTTCATCACACCTGGATTCATTCTCATCACAGCTGATGTGTAGAGGAATGATTAGAAATCATATAGACACTGATGAGGAGTGAGAGGAAGTTATTTAAAATTCTGCTGCACCTTGTGCTCAAAATATCTCCATCGGCATATAGTCACTCTTGTAAACAATTTAGGAAACCATGTTTTTTTTTTTACTGAAACAGCTTAATTTTATGAATATTTTAGATACATTTAGCCAGATTGAAATTTACAAAAAAAAAAAAAAAAAAAAACCAAAAAACAAGCATAACATTTCCTTCTCTATTTCGTAACAGGTGTAACTGAAAAAAAGTCAATGAAAAACAAAAGATCAACAAATGTTTCCTAGAAAGTGTAGCTTTTTCCTATGCAAAGACAACTCTTGTGTTGGTCCATGGTTGTTTTAGAGTATTGCACTAATAATTAGGACATAAGTCTGGTTTTTTAAATGGTATAGCTGAATTATTTATCATATTTTACACCTATAAACCCAAAACTCAGCACAAGAAAACCACCCTGAAATGCTTTTCAACCCATCTTTTATAGGAGATGTTTCAACATCACCATTTTATTTGCTTAATGGTAAAGTTTGAAACAATATCTAGCAGGTAGGAAGGTGTTCACAGGGAGTTGCCTGGTTGACTATCATTTCTTAGACACAAAGTTGGGTTTTTATCCAGGCACCAAGATCATGACCTGACTTCACCAAAGTTTAAACATTTCCATTTTAACATCGATCTAAAGGTGAATTACATCAGAATTACATATTATTGGTCAATAAATAGTAATAAATTATGAATTAATGAGAGAGAATAACTGTGAGTTAATTAGCTAAGCAATCTAGGTTTGCAAATAATTTATACCTATAAGTAATCAATAGTGGTTAGACTCCTTTTTGTTAATCACTAATCCTTTGATGATTAATGGATAAACTCTGAGCTAATGGTTCTTACAAGGAAAAATCTTCTTTATTTTATTCTCTTACTATTCTTCAGGCAGGCTGGCCATCCCCTTCTGCTGGTAGAAATGCATCTGATGGTTGTAATGTATGCTGTGAAATCTTTTTTTTTTTTTTTTTGTACAACAGTGGATCCTGTTACAATCTTTCTGTATTTCTTAAGTCTCTATTATATTTTCTTCTTAATAAAAAAGCCTACCTGGGCTGCTGATGTTGCTACTATACTGATCTTTTGACTATACCATTTCTGACTTTTCCATTAGTACAGATAGAACTTCTGTAATATTGCTGACTAAGAGACCTACTGCTCTGTCTCACCCAAATGCTGAAATTTGTCTTCTTGTTTGTGACCTTTGAATTTTCAGTACTGGAATGATATGTCCTGACCTCAGTTGTACACTGACTTCCAAGTAACTCTATGACCAGTGTGTCCATCTTCTTAAATGTAGTTCTCTTGTGTCTCCTTTTGAGATGTATGGTTACAGGGTCAATGGCTTTATTTTTCTAGTTTTGAAGACCATTTTATATAGAATCTTTCAATAGCCTCACTGGTCAGTTTGACTCAGGAAAAAATAGCATCTCTCTACAAAGTCCCCTTGAGCACATCTAAGTAACATAGCTCAGGATTTCTCAAAGTGCGTTCCAAAGATTACTCATATTATTTTATTTATTTATTTATTTATTTATTTATTTATTTATTTATTTATTTTAAAGATTTTATTTATTTATTCATGAGGGACAGAGAGAGAAAGAGAGAGAGAGAGAGAGAAGCAGAATCCATGCAGGCAGCCCAATGCCAGACTCAATCCCAGATCACAGGATTACGGCCTGAGCCGAAGGCAGATGCTCAACCGCTGAGCCACCCAGGCATCCCTCATATTATTTTAATGCCATAATAATCCTGTAACAATATAGATCATATTAATTGATACCATTGAATAATTTTTTCTGTAGTTGTACAATTTTGTAAGATGCTACATTAAAACAAGTTGATCAGGGCATTTTATCATAGGGTTTCTCACTGATTTCGAGAATCTTAAATCCTTTGTGAATATCTAGAAACTTTTTCAGGAAGAATACCATGCGTTTTGTGAAACAGACTTTGAGAAATGCTGGCGTAATGTTTTTCCTGCTCTCCCTACTCCTAGGAGTGACACAGAGAAGATTTAAATATAGCCTGTTTTATCCAGCCTGTTCTTCCATCCTTAGATTGAAGAGGATGTTCTAGGAATGAGATATGATGGAAAATTAATCCTATTACATATAAACATTACCTTCTATTTTGGAGCTTAATCTCATGTCTTTCTTTATCAGCCACCATGCATTACTTCATATCCTGTCTTCTTCAATCACTTCCTTAATTTGCTTGTGTGGATGTGTCCTTTCCAAATAGACTATATGTATTTTTGAGAAGTCCCTGCACTATACTTCTTTACACTTCTATCCTGCAGCATTTCACAGGTATAAAATAAATGTTTAAGTTAAAAAACTTAATTAGTATTAATATTTTTACATAATAATATTAAAGAGACATAATTATTGAACTACACTTTTCTTGATGTAAAAATCCTTTTGTTCTTCTTGCATTTTAAAAGTCTGTGTCCTTAGATTATCTAAATCCCTATTGAACTTTTGGGGGGAGTAATTGAGTAGTTTTTGTTAAAATTTTTATAATGTGGGAATCTGAAAATAAATAATGGGTTTACTCTCTGACATTAAGAACTATGAAACTGGGGGATCCCTGGGTGGCTCAGCAGTTTGGTGCCTGCCTTTGGCCCAGGGCGTGATCTGGACAAAATAAACAAAGTAACTGTTTTAAATATTAGACAATATTTTGGCTAGGACTTTGATCCTTAAGAGAGAGGGAATTAAGAAAATAAACTCCATATTTGCTTTGCTTTCTGCCTAGAGGCACTTCTCAAACTTTAGTCCAGGAAGCGGAGCCCAGATTGAGGTCTGTAGCTTCATTGGATGGAAGAAACTTATCAGTTTGGGCTACTGAGGCAGCTTTAATTTTCAGGACAGGTTATCAGCAAGTTATCACAGAGAGTGGTCCCAAAACTAGCATAAGGGTGCCTCCAGTCTTTGAATGATATTTCAAGACTCTGAGAGGCCAGTTACCAGGAGCTGTGAGCTGAACAAATATTCTATGAATTGAACAGTGATGGTAGAGACTAGAATGCTGAACATGTAGAGTGGAGAGACCCTGAAGCAGCCATTTACTCAAGAGTCTAAAGAGACCACAATACAGTGTAGTTCTTATTTACGTTTTTGGCTCACCATTTTAAAGGCCCTAGTTGGGGTAACAAAGGATAGGGTCACATGGGGTCAACATATCCAATCATGCTCTGAATTCCCAGATCAATTATAGAGGCTAACAAAGTAACAGCAAGCCACCTGCCAGAGCAATGAGGTTTATCAGACTCATGTGCCTAAACTCTGGATTTACCATTTTTGTCACACCAAATCTGTACTTTCCTCTTGTTATACAATTTGCTCTTCTACTCAGTAACAGAAACAAGATTTTTGGTAATCACATTTGGCTTCACCTTCTTACCAAAGTCAAATCATTTATTAAATCCTATTGATTTTGTTTTTTCCATACATTTCAATTCTGTCACTTTTTCTGCATCTGTCATAAATCAGGAATTGTTAATATATGGATATCTATATATGGATAGAGCCTTATACTTCTGAACAACCAGTGGGTCAAAGAGGAAATAAGAAATACCTTAAACAAAAATGGAAACATAGCATGCCAACACTTAAGAGATACCACAAAAGTAGTTCTCAGGGGGAAGTTTATAGCAATTAATGCCTATGTTAAGAAAAAAAATGATCTTAAACAAAGTAAATTTACATCTCAAGGAATTGCAAAAAGAAGAAACTAAGTCCAAAGTTAGCAGAGGGGAGGCAATTACAAGGGTCAGAGCATAAGTAAATGAAATAGAGACTAGAAAAATAATAGAAAAGATCAATGAAACTGAGAACTGGTGTTTTGAAAAGATAAACAAAATCAACAAGCCCTCATCTAGACTGAAAAAGAAAAAGAGAAAAGACTCAGATAAAATCAGAAGTGAAAGAAGAAACACTACAACTGAAAGCACACAAATACAAAAAAAAAAAAGAAAAACATTAGAAACTGTAGGAATAGTCATATGTCAACAAATTAAACAACCTAGAAGAAATGCATACATTCCTAAAAGCAGACAACCTACCAAAATTGTCATGTAGAAATAGGAAATCTGAACAGACCAATGAGTAATGAGATTGAATCACTAATCAAAATATTTCAACAAAGAAAAGCCCAGGGCTAGATGGTTTCATGGGTGAATTCTACCAAGAATCAGTACAAATCCTTCTCAAATGCCTCAAAAAAGTTGAAGAGGAGGGAACATTCCTAAACTCACTTTGTGAGGCCATGATTACCCTGATACCAAAGCCAGATAAGGATACTACAAGAAAAAGAAAATTATAGGCCAATATCCCTGGTACATATAGATGCAAATATTCTCAACAGAGGATTAGCAACCAAATTTAGCTGCATATTAAAAAGTCCATCCCCCACAATCAATGTGATTTATCCTTGGGCTGTAGGATTGCTCTATATGTGCAAATCAGTAAACATGGTATGGAGTGATCTCATGAAGATGAAGGAATAGGAGACTACAGACTGTTCCCCCACAAAGACCCTCAATTAGACAATCATCTACAAACAAAAATAGCTCTGGGAGAGCTCTGGAGTCCACTTAAGAAACTTCAGCAGCACAGTGGAACAAAAAAACAAAGACAGAAAAAACAGAGAATAACTGCACAAAAAGGTAATAAGGAGCAGTTTTATTTTGCTTGTATCATCTCATTTCTTAGGCCAGTACTGTCCAGCACCAAGAAGGAATTCTTTGGCTGGAAAGAGCTTCCCTCTCCAGAAATGGAGAGTATGTGAGCAACCAGCTTTCCCAGACTTTTGGGGCGGTGCATGAAGGACCCAGTTCAGTTTCACCCCACATGGAGACCATTAAAGCTGAGATAAATAGGGATGGCTTGGAGTAAGGAAAAAGGCCAGGGGCTACCAGTGTCAGCCACACATTGGGAGTGGCCTGGTGTGAGTGCAAGATGCCAGCCTAGACCCCTGCAGCTGAACCCCACTGCCCGTGCATGTGCTAAGAGCTCCTCTCCAGCAGCTGACCTGCATTACTAACAACAGATCGAAACATGGATATAACCTTAGTGTTCACTGATGATGAATGGATAAAGAAAATGTGAGATTAGATAGGTAGGTAGATAGATAGAAAGATAGGTAAATAATATTCAGCCATTAAAGAAATAAATCTTGGCATTTACAAGAACATGGATAAGCCTTGAGGGTATTATGCTAAGTGAAAAAAATCTGAGAAAGACAAATAATGTGTGGTTTCACTTATATGTGGAATCTAAAAGAGCCAAACTCATTTGAACTGAATCAAATGGTGGTTGCCAAGGGCTGGGGGGAAATGTGAAATGTTGATCATTGGTTATCAACTTCCAATTATAAGATGAATATGTTTTGGGGGTCTACTGCACAGAATGGTGACTAGAGTTAACAGTAATGTATTATAGTCTTGAAAATTGCTGAGAGTAGATCTTAAATGTTTTCACATACACACACAGGCGAGTATGTGAGGTGATGGAGATATATCAAATCATCACACTGTACACCTTAAACTGAGACAATGTTATACACATTATTTCTGAATGAAGATGGGGGGATAAAAGGAAAGAACCCTATAATGGAATTTCCTAATTTCAGAATTGTTGCCTATCAACCATTTTCAACATTTAACTGGAAAGATTATTTTGGAAATACAAATACCCTTGCTTAAAATCTAGTAATGTTTTTCCTCAGTGATCCACAGTGAAAAGTATACATTTCCAAGCACAGTCTTCAAGACACTTCATGACAGAAATAGCCTAACTCTAACTTTTTCTGTTGCTACACCTTAATATTTTTTCTCCAGCAACATTCAGCCTCTGAAATGTTATTATTTCTTGACTCTCTGTGTCTCTGTTCAAAAGCCTAGAAGCAGCTCCATCCGCCCAGAAAGGCTTCATCATGCCCTATCCTTTCAGCCAGGCTATCTTCTTTCTGTTTTCTAATATTCAATTCATGTTTTACCTTCTTGGAATGTCTTTCTTTTGACATCACATATACCATATGCTGTATTAAACAAGTGAACCGAAACCTTTGTCTCTTAGTTTCCTCACACATAAAATGGAAATGACAGTAATGAGGATAAATTAATGAATTAGTAATTATAAGGTATGTGCCTTGAGTAAGGAGCTGTACCTATGTTAAATCAGATTTTCACATGCTGAAAATAGTGATAAACTTCCTCTGGGCATTGATTAAAAAAAAAAAAAACTTTTCTAGTTTAATGAGAAGATCAACACTTAGGCAAAGGTCGAAAGTTAGTGCAAATCAGTTTTAGAATATCATTTAAGTTTGCCCACAATCTAGCAAAACCAAGGATATAATTGATGTATTTGCTTGGGGATTAGTTACCTTTTACTAATGAAATTACTCTAAATTTGCATTTTCTCTTCCTTTTCAAGTTTCATAAATCTCCCATCACAATGTAATTACTTAGTTTTCTCAGATGATCAGGATTTATCCTGTTATTGCATTTACCATTTTGCTATTTTGTATATTATGTTTCTTGGGTCTCACATGCCCAGGACAACCTCATAATTTCTGTTACTTGTATATAATAAATAGTAGATCTTTTGTGACTAATCACTTTGACATCCCCAATAATGCTATAGAATTATTTTTTTTTACCTTTCTGAAGGGGCCTGTGTAATAATTTCTTATTTTTCTCTAATTATTTGAGAATAACGAACCTTGTAGACATTCTCATTGCTAATATAAGCCTTCAATTATAATCATCTGTGTCATTCCACTTGCACAGGTGGGATAAAGGACCCTACTTTCAGGTGAAGGGATTTCACCTGGTTATAAATTCATCTACTCACTCAGGAGATACAATATCCTTCCCTCTCTGAAACACTACACAGGGAGGAGTAGGTCTGACTTTGCTTTTCTTGGAAGAGTTGACATTATCTGCAAGTAATTTTATTCTTTTCAGGCCAATTTTGAAAGTTTCTCTTAATTATTTTCCTTTTCATAAAGATTGAATCCTGTACTGAATTCACTCACATTCAGAGTTATGGTTCAGTTGGTTTATCCCACTTATTTTTCTCTTATAAATCAGTGAAATTTTGTGATTCCTTTAATGAGCATTAAACCGGTAGAATTAGATTAAAATGTCCTAAGGAATTCAGTGATTTCCCAACACTTTTTCCCCCCAGAAAGTTACTATTTTATGTATACCCAGTGTAGTTGGGGTATCAAAAGTCACATTTAAAGAAATAGTTTTTTATTGTTATAAACTCACTGTCTTATGGTAATGCATTTGTAAATAATACTACCAACTTCAAATACCTTTTAGCTACCTTAGACTCTCTATTGAGAGGTCTTAGAGACTAACTATAGAGGAGTCTTCAAAACTATAGAGGAGTTTTAAAAAATGAAAACCCTTTCATTTTTGCTTCTCTTGAAGTAGCAATTACAATATTATATATTTGTGTATATGTACATGCATGCATATATATGTTTATTATTTGCCATGCTTTGTTTCAAGAAAGCTTACATGAATACATTCATTTACTATGAATGATGAAATGCAATGATGAAATAAGTCAATCTATGGCAGACTGGAGCATAGATGTAGGTCTTTGTTATCCTAGTCCAGAGTGTTTTCAGCCACACATGTTTCTGATAGCATTATCCTTAGAAGAAGGGCCAACTTATATTTTTGTAACATTATAATTTCCTGGGAGGTTCTCTACAATGGGCAGCCTAGTGCCTTTCCTTTGACGATATGTTGAGTTCTATTTACCAAAGGAAAGATTTGTCAAGAACAAAAGGACAAGGATATGTTGCATCACCAGTTGCCATAATCCATATTCTTACAACATATTCCTAGAATATCGCCCTGTACTGTTATCCAGAAAACTTTAGCGGCCTACATTGTCAACTCTGAGTTGATATACCTTCTCAACTCCTGTACCACCCTGAACTGCCTAAGGGTGTTTTGGGTCCATATGATGCATAATTTCTGACGTTGAATTATGAATGTCAAGTTGGGTTTATCTTACTACCTTTGAACTTCACGCACAGCTTGTGGCTTGACACAGTTTCTAGGGGCCTTATTGGTTTTCCCAGCTTTTAAAAGAGAACTGTTCAGGATTTAAGAAATTTCTGTGCTTGTTCTAGAAAAAAATGAGGTTTCAGCCAGCCTTTTGGTTAGCTAGGTTTTATCAAAGCAAAGAAGTTCTCATTTCTTAAGATCTTCACATATAATGTACTCAGGGCCATGCTTATGCTTGTCACACTACCAAAGGCAGTGTATCTGATTCATGGTCACCAGTGCAAAATTCCAGTCAGGGTTCCATTTCCAGCTGTCTGATGAAGGTTGATGTTACTTTGCACATATAGAAAGTGGCAGATCTTCCTAGTCATTCTCATCAAGCACTGGTAGTAGCACATAGGAACATTGCCCAGCATTATTAAGGGTATGGACTGAAAGGGGTCGCCTTACTTAAACACAGTTAAAAGATTAGTTGTCCAGAGAGCTGATGCTGTCCTTCTCTATTAATGAAGGTCACATTTGTATTAACCCTTGCCACCCATTCATTTCCTGAGGGTTTCTCAAATAAAGCTATTTTATCAACTAAATACTAGATTCCAAGACTAATTTGATCAGCATGTGTATTTTTCATCTCCCTTAACGTTGCTGATTTTCTCTCCTTCTGTTTCTTCTTCTTCTTTTTTTAATTATGGTCTTCTAAAAGGCTTTGTGATCAGTTTGGATTTCTTTCAAAGGATTAGCTATGGTATCTGCACATAATTCTGCCAAAGCCCATGCCATCTTTTTGTGTTTTGAAGGGTGAACATGTGTTGTTGTTGCAAATCAAATAATGGTAAAGCTTTGTCTGATTGAGTGCAATTTATGTAATCTGTTTTAATAGATAACAGGGATTATATGGTCAAATGAACTCTTTGATCCCCAACCCTCATCTTAACCCTTTTTATAACAAGAAATTTGAGACACTACATCTTAAGCAGTGAAATTATTCCTTCAGAATAAGTCTATTGAACCTACACAAGGAAACAAAACTTGAGTTTCAAATGAGCAAATAGCTTTAATTTGTATGCTGGGGATGGTAAGGAGGGAGGAGGGATATTGTGTCTACAGGTGGTGAAAAGAACATGAGCATTTTTAAATTAAAAAAAATGTAGACTTGAATTCCAACCAGGATTATCTTTGGGAGTTGATTAACCTCTCAAAGCTTTAAATTCCTCGTCAGTAAAATGGAGTTGACAATTCTTATATATTAGAGTTGTTTAAGTATTTGTTAATATATATTGCCTAGTGCCTTCAAAAGATAAGTACCCAATGAATGCTAGCTACCTTCTCCTTTTCCTCAAATCTTCTTCCTCTATATGGGACACAATAGGACAGGAATCTGTTCACATTACTAAAGAATGAATCCCCAGGATAATACTACTTAGGCAAGATAGGTTTGGTAGAAGATTGGTTTAGACCTATGTCAGAATTAAGGAGGCATTTGGAATGCAAAGACTGTATTCTCTGAAAATAAATATGGTTTATTACAATTACAGCAGCTTTGCTCTATCTAGCATACTTCCATTTGGGTTCCCATATCAGACTTTTTGTCTGAATTACAAGAATTTGAATCCATATTTAGCTTCTTTCTAGCATATGATTTATCCTGTGCCTTGGTTTTCCTATCTGCACCATGCCATATAATTACAGTACCTTTCTCAATAGGGCTATATGAGGATATACTGAGAAAATCCATGTAAAGCACTCAGCAAAGTGCCTGATTCTTTAAAAGTAATTAATAAAAGATGACTTGTTATATTTTGTATTATGTTAACATATATTTGGTCGTATGTCTATTTTCCCAAAAGATAAAGATTTCCTTCTGTTCCAGCCACTTCTGTATCACTAGTCCTTCTAAATGAATGATGGAGTGAATAGAGGAAAGATGATTTAGGCCAGTGCATAACTACTCCACTGAGATGTTAAACTCCAGGAGACAAGTCACAATATGAGAAAGGATGCTAGAACTGTACTGGATGGCTATTTTGGAGAATTAATTATAAACAAGCAAAGAAGAAGTGTCTTATTCATGATGTCCACATTCACTTTCTACAATTTCCATCTTTTATTATTTTGGTCTAGAAGATCTATTGATAGGAGCAATGGTTCAATGACATGTGTGAGCATAAATCCAAGGGCAGAGAATATGAGGAATCAGATATGATTACAAAGTGACTATCCAGAGACAGGATGATTGGAAGTTGCCTACTGGCTATGTTCAACATTCAGTGGTCTTTCTATACTGATCATTAGTACACCAGGAAATGTGACTGATAGATTGTCAAAATAGAGTTTTTTTCCAAGAGGCAGACCACATCCACCTTTTTTGTATGCTCTCTAGTCTAAATACCTAAGTGATTTAATGTTTACCATTTTCTAAGTGAGAAAAGAGGGTTATCTTTCATTAGCAACCACGGGTTTACAAAGGTACTGTGTGAAAGGCAATAGAAGTAAAAAGTACAGTCTCATTTAACCATTATGTCCTTTAAGTCAAGCATGTGGGTAAAGAGAAAATATCAGTATAAAAAGGTACAGATATGGACACATATTGAGATATACATTTCCTAGTAAATTTCCAACTGATAAGAAGCTAGATTTCGGCAGAAAATATTTCAGATGTTACTGACTGGAAGTAATGAGGCTGAAACTACTAAAAATTTAAGTGACTCCTAAAGTTGATATAACCTTTTAGTGGCAGACCAGGTTTTAAAATTCACTCGTTGATTCCATTAAGTCCTAGAGCTTAGTCCATTAAGCCATGCTACCTCCATTTAAAACCTATTACCAGATCTTAACATGCTTAGAATTCAGTGTTTGGAGTAACTAAATCCAACACACCTGAAGTAGCATATTCCTGGATAGATGCACACATATTTGTGTATGGGTCTCTACTCCCTTATCTTTCCATGAGTTTTAAATTTATGAATTGGTGATGGCTCTATATGGCTCAGGATTTCTTTCTCTGTTGTTACAATGCTTTGTTTCATGATTATTTCCAGAGTGACTGATGTTAATTTTGCAGACTGTGTAGGCTGAACTGATATCTCTTAAATCACAATGCTTGATAAACGGGGGAGGTTAATAAGGCATGGATCATTACAACTGTAGACCCATCCTAATTTATACTAATGACTAACAGGACTCCTAGCAAATAAGACTCTGTGAATTGGAAAGTGAAATGGCCTGATTAAAACAATGAATTTTATGTGTTTTGGAACGATACAGAGAGAATAATAATTTTGATGTATCTATCCCTGATAGAGAAACTGTCAATACAGAGAAAGAGGATTGCTTATAAATGGCTTCTGTGAATGAGAGTATTTACAGGCTCATAATAAATCAGGTCCTATTACAGTGAACTCTACAGGAGACTGACTGTGGTCCTCATTCTACAATTTTGTTGAAATATTTTCTGAAATAAAGGGTAATCAGCTGGGTATTTTTGTGATAAGGGAAATATTATTGAAATAGTTTCTGTCATAATAGAATTTGACCTATAGATGAAGTACCATTTAGTTACTTTCTTTGGGAATCAGCACATAAATATTCTTGTTAGGAGTTTTCTTTTATTGGTAATATCAACAATGGTAAGAGCCATGTGATTAAAGGGAGCCTGGGGGCTTCAGAGTATTTCCAGGGAACAATCCTGCTACTATGCTACTACAGACACTAGAGAAGGCCAGAGCTGTTGTTCTTTAGAACATTTGGAGGGAGGTGGGGAAAACTCGCACTTCTGTTTCCAAAAAAAAAAAAAAAAAAAAAAAAGTGGATTCCAGTGATTGACTATGTTGACTTTTCTTACATCCAGGAGAATTTTATATTATGCATTGATGCTAGCTTTTGTGTATGTGTGTATGTGTGTGTATGTAGATATATACACATTCATTATGTTGGTATGGTGGGAAGGGGGTAACATAAAAGGTAACTTTTGAGAAATTAATCTTGTGCTTTTCACTAACCAGCCTATCCATTGGCCAGGTAAGATACAACACACTCAAAGAAGACATTTTAATTTTAACATCAGCCATGTCAAATAGAAGCAAAAAGAATGAAGAGGAAAGATACTTTTAGGTGTGGAGTGACATAACCATTTATTAGTGTCCTTGCAATATTAAATTGGGTTCTATGAAGCTCTCCTGGGGAGAAGCTCTTGTAGCCTCTAATGACAACATTTATTATCAGTCTTGGCTTAGCACAAAAGTACCACAGCTATGTTGCTTTAATGTTAATTTCAGGTCTCTGATAGCATCTCTGGCCATTATGTGCAGGCTATTTAGGGGAAGAAAAAGGACTAGGTTCTTGGGCGGGTGGTGTGGGAAGCTGTAAATTATTTAATTCTAAATCTATCCTTACTGTCACAATGAGAGAGGATGACTCATGTTTGGAAAATTTAGAACTAGAAACCACAGTGTTGAGAAGTGAATCCTTTCAAAGATGTTAATTGAAGCCTTTTCTAAAAAACGAGAGTTCTATTCTTGAAAGAAGAACTAATGAAGTGTGTGTGTGTGCACGTGCATGCACATGTACATATAGATACAGATGTAGATACTTATGGGAGAGGGATGGAGAGAGAGAGAAGGGGGAGTGAGCAAGCACAATACCTAGTGAAGTCTGCAGCACAAGTTGCTACTTCCTCAGAAACAATGCCCTGTTGCACTAAGAATGATTCATGAAATCCTGAGAGAACAAATACAGATAATTAGAGTATATAGTTCCTAGGCAATTAGAGTAGATAGTTCCCCTGGCCCAATATTGTGGAGGAGATTGTACAAAAAATTACATATTCAATTGAAAATCAAATATTACCATCATTCTCATAATTGTTTAGCTGTGGTTCTTTTAGAGGTCTTAATGCTCACCAGTATTTTTTTTAATTTAAATTCAATTAGCCAACATAAAGTACATACTTGGTTTCTGATGTAGTCTTTAATGATTTATCAGTTGTGCATAACACTCAATGCTCATCACATCATGTGCCCTCCTTAACACCTATAACCAAGTTATCCCACTTTCCTGCTTCAACCCTCTGTTTCCTGTAGTTAGGAGTCTGAGGTTTTTTTCTCCCTCTCTGATGACTTCCTGTTCAGTTTTTCCTCCCTTCCCTTATGTTCCTCTGTGCTATTTCTTATATTCCATTTATGAGTGAAACCATATGATGATTGCCTTAATTTCACTCAGCATTATTCCCTCCGATTCCATACACATCAATGTAAATGGTAAGTGTCCGTCCTTTCTGATGGCTGAGTAATATTCCGTTGTATACATAGACCACATCTTCTTTATCCATTCACCTGTCGATGGCATCGTGGCTCCTTCCACAGTTTGGATATTGTGGATATTGCTGCTATGAATATTGGGGGGCAGGTGCCCCTTCGGATCACTACATTTGTATCTTTTGGGTAAATGCCTAGTAGTGCAATTGCTCTAGGGAATGGAGACACCAGAAAGTCTATAACAAACTCTCTTGAGAAATCTATTATATACTATACAAAAGTATGTTGCCAGTCCTTTGTATAGTGTATGAGTTAATATTCTATCCAATAAAGAATTAAAACTAAAGAGGTACAGCAGAATCTCTTTTACTAGTATTCGCTTTTCTTAAAAATCTTAAGAAAACCATTCCACGTTCTGGAGGCCCCTACATGGCCTAATGGGGCTCCATTCCCTAGAATTGGTTAGTTCTATTTTTTTAACTTCTTGAGTAACCTCTATACCATTTTCCAGAGTTTTAAAAAAGATGATAATGGTATTTGTATTCATGATTTAATTGGTTGGGTTTCATTCTCAAATTGTTTTTTTCAAGAAGGGTTTGCAGATTATATGCCTGAATTCTTGCATGTCTGAAAGCATTTGTCTATGGTTTTCATTCTTGAATAACTTCACTGTCCATAAGAATCTTTCATCATATTATGAAAGTTGATTTTATTTTAAATATTTAGTAAAAACAAAATATATATGTAATACAACTTAAATTATAGTGTATGATAATAAACCAAACATCAGTGACCATACCAACCAACTTAATATCCTGAGCATTACCAAGACTTTTACCCTGACTACTTTTTGCTTATGTCCTCCAAAAAGTACCATCTCCTGCAGAGGTTGCTGGGAACTCACTACATTGAATAACCTCACAAGGACAAGGAGAACCCCACAGGTGGACAGTGTTGACTTGAAATGATGGAATAGTTTGACACTCAGCTCCTTCTCTGCTAAGTGTGAGAGGAAGAGGAGGAGCAAAAATTATTTTTGATGTTTCAAAGGGTTCTAGTAGAATGACATGCTATAGATCCTAATCTACCCCTATTGCCTATCCCTAGTACCTACCCCTATTGCTGCTGTCCCTCCTGGGCCTCATATCACCTACCTAATATATAATAATGGAGTGTTTGTTAATTCATGCAGTCTATTTTTTACCTCAGCTTTTGATGTGAACATATCAGCTATTGACTCATTTTGCGCCTCTCCTGTCCCTCTACACACACTGAAGAACTATGAGACCTAGGTCAAATCACTTCACCTCTCATGGCTTCACTTCTTATGTGTAAAATGAGAAGCTTGAACCATAAGACTTTTGAATTTCTTTGAGTTCTAACTTCTTTGAGTTTTAGGAGAGTTTATTTTGTACTTTTACATTAAGATATCTCACCCACAGCAATATGGGAATGTAAATCTGCCTAGAGATGTTAAGTTGATTAAACAGCATAAGCTATGTAGATAATTTTTCTCAGTTGCACAAAGCTAATATTCACAAAGATCTGAGTACTATGTGGTTGGAGTACATGTGTGTGTATCCAGTTGACTATGCTGGATTGTAATGGTCCACGAAAGAGAAAATAAGTTCCAGGAAGAAAACAACAGTGGGAAAGTGAGTGAGGGGAATTAAGGGTGAGGACTGATATGCAAAAACTCTCCATCTTTTTTTTTTTTTTTTAACCCTGGAGAGCAAGATTTTCATTTAGTAGAATCGTTAGTTGGAGATCCTGTCAACTCCTCATCTGGTTTCATACAAGAGAAAGGGAAGGAGTAATGTTTTAAGAAAAAGATTGGAGACCAAGAATAGTAAAGAGAAAGTCTGAGGAAGTGTGGTAATAGTGTAAAATGACTTGTAGATATGCCATCATCATGTACAAACACACCACATTGGATTTGAAAACGTTATTCTCTTCTTGCCTTTACCTCACAATCTCTTTCTCAGTTTCTCATCCAGCACAGAGCTTATATGGGCAGGATCTAATGCTGATGGTGAGTGATAGAAAGGTCCAACAAAGACAAGAAAAAAGTGACACAGAGAATGTTCGCTTCACTGACCATGGGATGGATGGCCATGTTAGGTGCCTCCAGAACGTGGAATGGTTTTCTTATGATTTTTAAGAAAAGTGAATACTAGTAAAAGAGATTCTGCTGTACCTCTTCAGTTTTAATTCTTTATTGGATAGAATATTAACTCATACACTATACAAAGGACTGGCAACATACTTTTGTATAGTATATAATAGATTTCTCAAGAGAGTTTGTTATAGACTTTCTGGCGTCTCCATTCCCTAATTGAGGATATAATATAAAAATTATGTGGGCAAAATGTTTCAGAAATCTTTGATGTTAGAAAATTTGTACAGATGCTAAGGATAGTATTATAACCAGCATATTGAAAGTATTGTGATACTGTCCATTTGACACCCTGCAAAACAAAACAAAAAAAAAAAAGAAAAAAAAAACTTTTTTGTATGTGTTTCGAAGTGGTATTATTCCTATTAAAAATTCTATTGAAAAATATCACATTCTAGAAAAAGTAACATCCCATGGGGTTTTATAAAATCACATTCGTTTTGAAAGTAAACGAGTTTAAGTGGAATTATCAAGGTGACTTCCACTATTACTGTTATTGTTGTCTTCAGTAACTAATGACAACCTTTTCCTATAGAACTGAACATAAATTAAATGAAAGCAATTCCACTGACTTCCAGTAATAAATAGAAGGGAGACAGTAATGGGGACTCCCTACTGTTTTTCTTTGCTAGCGTGTCCTAGGAATGCAAAAGAAAGAGTATCTAGTTCATCACTCATATTTTTATGAAATGTACTTCTTTTTACACTATCCCAAAGATAGAGCATCAGTGCATTTTAAAAATGAGCTATCTTCACATATAATGTGACAATTCACAACTTAAAACTTAAGAGAGAAATCTGCATTTTTATACAACTTAGATTCTGCTGAAAGAATATCAGTCTCATAAATTCAATGAATGAAATATATCTTTCTAAAATAATCATCAGTTTCATCTATATTTGAATTTTGAAGGCTAATTCCTCAGTTCAGTTAAAAATATTTGAAGGTGAGGCAATATATCACTTTAGTCAGGTGATGACGTTGACAGACTTGGAATCAGAGGCAATTGTTTTGATTCTTTTGAAAACCTGTGTGCCCTTGGAAAAATGAGGGTTTCGGTGCCTGCAAGACGAGATGAGGATAAGGCAACTTCTCTGGTTTGTTCTGACACTTGGTGGACATCTTATTTGTGGTGGACACCTTATTCAGTCCATCCATTCATGGTAGGACACTGGCTATTCTGTAGGTCCGCCCATCCCTCAACCATAGTTGACTGGATGGTAGTGAGCATGTGGCTCAAGGTAAGCCAATGAAACTTCTATTATTGGACATCTGGAGTTGTGAGAGACAGGGAGTGACTTGATTGTTTCACTGATGCCAAATGCTTGTGCCTGGACCTATAATATGCAACTCCAGGTACGACTCCTAAACTCACCGTATGGACTGCAGAAGTGGAAAAGACTTAGGGGAGAGAGAAAAACAAATCAGATCTAGACACATGAGGCCTGAGCAAGAGGTTGGACAGCTTTCCATGCCTTCTTGATGCTTATGACCCTTTCTGTCTTTGGGTTTCATCTGGGTCTTCTGTATAGACATCTTATTCTTGCCAAACTGTCTTGAATTTCATTCTTTGATATGTTACCTAAGAAGACCTAACCTAGGAAGGTTTGTAATATAAGAATTAAGGGAGAGGGTAGCCGGGGTGGCTCAGCAGTTTGGCCCTGCCTTCAGCCCAGGGCGTGATCCTGGAGACCTGGGATCGAGTTCCACATCGGGCTCCCTGCATGGAGCCTGCTTCTCCCTCTGCCTGTGTCTCTGTCTCTCTCTCTCTCTCTGGTCTCTCATGAATAAATAATTAAAATCTTAAAGAAAAAAAAAAAGAATTAAGTAAGAATGTTCATGGAAACAATTTTTACTATAGAGCAAATTTGGGGACTCGTTACAGGATTTCAGCAGATACAGAAAAACACTATAAACTCCTGAGTGCATTAATTAGTCTATCATAACAAAATTCTAGAGACTGGGTGTCTTAAACAATAGAAATTTATTTTCTCACAGTTCTGGAGGCTAGAAGTCCAATAGCAAAGTGCCCCAGGGTTGATTCTATGAGCCCTGTCTTCCAGGCTTGTAGATGCTTGCATTTTATTATTTTATTTATTTTATTTTATTTTATTATTTTTTTATTTTTTTATTTTATTTTATTTTATTTTATTTGTTTATTTGAGAGGGAGCAAGAGGGAGCACAAGCAGAGGGAGCAGCAGAAGGAGAGGGAGAAGCAGACTCCCTACTGAGCAGGGACCCAGATGTGGGGCTCAATCCCAGGACCCTGGGATCATGACCTGTGCTGAAGGTGGAGGCTTAACTGACTGAGCCACCCAGGTGTCCTGAGATGCTTGCCTTTTGTCTACATTCTCAAGTGGCCTTTTCCTGTGTGTGTGCATGGAGGGAGAAAGATCTCTTTATTCTCTCCTTGTAAGGGCACTAGTCCTATTGGACTGGAGTCCCACCTTTATGAGTTCATTTAACTTTAATTAGCTCTCTAAATGTCTAGTCTCCAGAGAGTCACATTGGTGGTTAGGGCTTCAACAGATGAATTTTGATGGTGGTGGTGGTGTATGGGGCACAATTCAGGCCATAACAGAATAAGTAAATGACAATAGTTTACTTTACACATAGATACACAGAGCAGAATCCACCGCAGTGATTCCCTTGGAGCTTCCTGGCCTTCAGCTAATGATTGTCCTCTGCTATCTGGAAAATCACTGATTGAGATGAGGATTCTTGAAAGCCCTTTGAGTAGTTCCATTATGTGTTAGAACCATTAAAATTTTTCAATACTTCTCGGATTCCTCCCAGTTATTTTCTCTTAGCTCCAGCTATTTACCTGCTGGCTTAACAGCTGAGAATAACTGATGACAACTCTAGTTTGTTCATTTTTTAGTGAAACTATATATTTAGGGTCAATTTCCAAGAAATACCATCCCTTAGCAATTTCAGGGTTTAGATTATTTGTATCTATTCCCATACCTATATAAAGGTAAGGTATTATCATTGAATTCATTCAGTTATAGTGATTTAGAGCTTCTCCTTGGAGTCAACGACCCTGTCAGTGTGAGTAGCTATTATTATTTTTCTTTCTTTAGCAAATATGGTGAGCTTGAAATAAAATATAATATTTATATACATAGTATTAGTGGAAAACTTGGGAGCATGCCAATCTAATATTTCTATAGTACTACCTAGGATGCTGTTGTTTTTAGAGAAATTGGAAGTAATGTATTGCAGGAGGTTCTTAAAACAAGCAAAATATTACACTCCACTCCCGCGTCACCCATTACTACCTTTAGGAACCAGAAGAAAGCTCAAGAAGACCTGCTTTGGGAGTTAGCTGGGAATCCCAAATAAGTTTGAATGAGTGGGTTTCTATCCTAAGTTCTTCCTCAACATTACTGGCTTTATCATCTTGCCTAATACCTGAAAATCTTCCACTGTGTCCTCTGGCATTCACAGATTGTCATAAACAAAATTCCCTATATTCTCCTCCTTCACTTTCAGAATGTCTTTCTTGATCTAATGAAATCTGGTTTTCTCCCTGAATACATTATTTCACTGGAAACTCTGAACTGGTGACTCTGTAAAACCTCTGAATCTCTACCACAATGTTTATATAATTGGTATCTCTAGATTTCCACTCTCCAATATGGTAGTCACTAGCCATGTACAACTCTTTAGCACTTGAAATGTGTGAATTCCAAATGGAGATGTGCTGTATTTGAAAAACATACACAGGGTTTTGAAGATAGTGCCAAAAAGAAAGAAAGTGTAATATATTTCATTAATAAGTTGCATATTGATTGCACATTGAAATGATACCATTTTGGATATATTAAATTAAATATCATTATTCTGCTTAATTTTACTTATTTCTCTTTTCCTTTTTAATGAGGTTACCACAAAATATTAAATTATATATTTCTTATATTTCTATTGAACTACTTATTCACACTCTCTTTTCCTTTCACAAAATTCCCAGCATTTAATCTCATATCATCAGGCACTTGCTATACTTTTTTACCTCCAATGTCTACAGTCAAATACTAATCCCCAAAGCATATTCTTTCACTGTATCATTTTTTTTCTTTTTCTTTTTTAAAAGCTTTTAGCTCCTGGTTCACTATCATTCTTTCCAATATTCTGTCATAAAGTCCTTGTGATTACAAGATTCATGCAGATAAACTTTCAGCAAATATGGTCTCTCACTTCCTTGACTTTCTTTTTTTCAGTATATATATATATTATTTTTTTCCCCCTCAACTTTCCCTCAGGCACTCCTATCATGGTCATATGCTAGAGCTTGCCAATATAACACCTCCAATTCCTTTGTGATTTCAATTTTCAAGCAGTTTACTGTCTCTTATATTTAAGTATAATATCCAGCTCTGGTATTCTTTCCACTCCATGCATTGATCTACTTATCTGTTCACTTTCTTTAAGCCACTCCTGTGCTCAATCTTCCTTACCCAATTTAAATGTCATTGTCCCTTGTAATCACTCCTTTGTATACATTCTCTACCCCTTTGTCCTTCTCTCACTTTGTCTTATTCATCAGGCAAAACTCCAACTCTGTTTAAGGATTTGTTAACTTGTTTTAGAGAGAGAGAGAAGGAGCACGAGTGAGGGGAAGGCCAGAGGGAGAGAGAATCTCAAGCAGATTCCGTGCTGAGCGCTCAATTCCATGACCTTGAAATCATGACTTGAGTCAAGACTTGAGCCAAAACCAAGTGTTGGAAGCTTAATTGCCTGTGCCACCCAGGTGCCTCTTCAACTCTATTTAAATGTATTTACCTATCTTCTCCATTTTTGTATAATTGAAGCTGAACAGATATGGATGGAAACCCCCAATGATCCTACGTAGCCTCACATCAGAGCTGTGACTGTGGGATGCCTGGGTGGCTCAGTGGCTGATCATCTGCCTTGGGCTCAGAGAGTGATCCCAGGTCCAGGATCAAGTCCCGCATTGGGCTCCCCACAGGGAGCCTGCTTCTCCCTCTGCCCATGTGTCTACTTCTCTCTCTGTGTCCCTCATGAATAAACAAATAAAATCTTAAAAAAAAAAATCTATGACTGTAGCTGAAATATGTCTCTAGTACTGTTGAACAATCATTGACTGTCCCCATGACTCTTTTATACCCTTTCCTTTATCACTAAACCTTAACACCAACTCTCTAGCCTCACTTTAAGCATAAGACTTTGCTTTTTAGTTCGTTGGGAAAATGGAAATAATTGGAGGGTGTTGTCACAAGCCTTTACCATCTTATCTCCCCAAGATCACATCCAATCCTTTAGAAAATTCTTCACTCCACCTCAGAAATATGTCCAAGATATTCTTTTCTCCTATGCCACTCCCACCCCTTCCCCTGTGTTTGCTACACAGTAGCTAGAGCAATCTTGTTTAATCTTGACAGGCCAAGTCACTCTTAGTCAAGTGTTTTCAGTAGCTTCCCATCATACCCAGACCAAATTCACACTTTCCCATGGCCTTCACTATGTCCTCCTCTTTTCCATCTCTAACATCATTTCTTAATGGCATAAGAAATGCCTTCTTTCTGACATTTAAGTGAATGTCTTCATTCACTTAGCTTATGGCCTCCTTGCTATTATTGAAATAGATAAGCACATCCCTTCTCAGGGATTTTTAGTGGGTGAGAAGAGGAGATAAAACTAGAATGTTCACTAATAATTTACACTTTATCCTGTAAGCACTGGAATTATAGGTGAAGGGATAGGTCAGTTTGCATTTCAGAAAATAAATAATATGTTAACATCATGTAGGATGGGTTAGAGATGGAAAAGACTATGTCAGTTACTGAAATTTAGTGATTTTTTTTTTGAGGTTTCTGACTAGGTTTTGGAATAGAGATAAGCTGGATTTGAACAGCATTTTGAAAATAGAATGAAAAGTAAGTCTTACTTAATAGCCTGGATTGAATGAAGAAGAGTCAAAGATGCCTAGGGTTTCTTTTTGCTCTGAGTAACTCTGTGAGCAGAACAAGTAGACAAGGTGTCTCTCAATTTGAGTTGCAGTAGCCATCCACTGGCTGACTTCTAAACAACAGAAATCTTTCTCACAGTTCTTCTGGAGGCTGGATGTCTGAAGTCAGGCTGTGCTCTGGTGAGGGCCCAGGGCCCATGTCCAGGTTGCAGACTTATTTTTTTTAAATATTTTATTTATTTATTCATGAGAGACAGAGAAAGAAAAAGAGAGAAGAGAGAGAGAGGCAGAGACACAGGCAGAAGCAGGCTCTATGCAGGAAGCCTCATGTGGGACTCGAAACTGGGACTCCAGGATCACGCCTTGGGCTGAAGGCAGGCGCCAAACCACTGAGCCAGGGATCCCCTAGGTTGCAGACTTTTTATCTTATTTTTACATGGCAGGAACAAGCAAGCTAGCTCTCCGGCCTCCACTTTTAAAGGCACTAATCCCATTTTTAAGGGCTCTACCCATGTGACCTAATTGTATCTCAAAGGCCCCAGGCCCTACTACCATCATATTTGGGATTGAGATTTCAACATATGAATTTTTGGGGGGAGGAATAAATATTCATTCTGTAACAATAATGTTCCATGTCTACTCCTGACATTAGACTGCATCGTGTAATGTTTTGGTTCTAGTCTATACCCAGGTCTTGACCTAAGGTTGGTATATCAGGACCCTATGAAGACCATTTTTGGGGAGGTTTCATCTGTTTTAGAAACATCAGGGGATCCCTGGGTGGCTAGGCAGTTTAGTGCCTGCCTTCGGCCCAGGGCGTGATCCTGGGGTCCCGGGATCGAATCCCACCTTGGGCTCCCTGCATGGAGCCTGCTTCTCCCTCTGCCTGTGTCTCTGCCTCTTTATCTCTCTGTGTCTCTCATGAAAAAATAAATAAAATCTTAAAAAAAAACAAAAACAAAAGAAACATCAACACTACTCCAGCACACCGTTGTTGTGTTTATGCTCTAGTACTTATAAAATGGGGACTTAATGCTCCAGGAAATCATATTTCACAAACAACAAATGCCATTTAAATAAAATTATGAACCAATAAGCTGAAAACACTAACAAGTGACTGACCCCTCTGGACTACAAAGTGTCAATTTGAAATGAGAAACATTTCCTAAAGTCTAAGGTTTTTGTAATTCTTGAGAAGTAGTAGAGGACTTTTTGATGCTCCTGCCTTTTGGATCACTCTCTCAGTGCTTGTCCCTCGGCAGTTGTCACTGGCTCAAATGTTTCTGTGTCCCCACTCTGCACACTGCTGGTGGGGCCTGGTTTCACTCTCTCTCATGATTCTCTATGCCTGAGTTATCTTTTTAGTACTGGAGTCTGATCTTGGATCCCAGCTGCCAAGTCCACACCCTCTCAGGAAAAATCTAGCAAAAGCTTCATTTATATACCACTCGAGAGAACCACTTTACGAAAAACCCTACCATGCATGTCAAATATCCTCTGACTTCCTACAAGGCCAAGAATCTTTAGAAGGGGACTCAGAATTGTTTCATCTGCAGAAGCTGTCATTTCTGAAGCAAACACTTTTAAAGCTTTGAACACCAATACTTATAGCTACTGCTCTTGGTCCTAAGGACCTGAAGAATCAATGGTGTTACCTAGGTAGTTTATTTAAACACAGTTTTACTGTTGCTGTGCAACCTGAGTGCTGTTTTGCATGACAGGTAATTCTTTTGTAGTCAAAAATTGTTTTAGTTTTCATAACACATCACATGAGCTCTTTTTTCCTTTCTGCATTTCTGTGCATATGGACACAGAGAAGCAAAAGCTTTACGATGCAATTCAATATTTCACAAAAATTTATCAGCTACTATGGAAATGTATGAAAAGGAAAGACAGAACTTTGTTATTTAGATTTACTGCCTTCACTGCTGATTCATTGTAGGGTTATTATTATTATATTGCTGGACTTGGTAATAACTTTTACTTATGCATTTCTTTATTGTAATGCATAGTTAGTGTAGGAAATGTGGCAAAAAAAAACAGAAAGTAAAATCGTTAGGAGTCTCCAAAACCAAAAATAAAAACAATCGCTGCTTTCATTATACACACACCCACACACGTTTTTGAAAATAAAATATGCTGTTTTATGACCTGAACTGAGAATGTTCTAATTGAATTCATTACTTAATCTACAAATAGATTTATTTTCTGCCAGGAACCAAATGATGGGAATGATAAATTTTTATAATAAGAACTGAGTATGTGGTATTGTGACATTGGGTGTTAGGTGCTAAGGTGCAGATATCTGTAAGATAGCATATAGTTTGAACTTTTAAAGGGGTTCAGACTGGGTCTCAATGTGACATGTTGACCATATTTAGAGACAACACAAATCCTTGTAAAATTCTACATATCCAATGAATTAATGCACACACAGATTAAACATAGTACTTGGCATGGGGGAAGCACTCAATAAATCTTAGTTGTGATTCAACTTATTCATGCTGCCAGGACTTCAGGGGATTGTGTGTGGGAGATTCCACATGAGTGAAGTGGAATCTTGCTGCAGTGTCTCTAGTTAAAACTCTCTTTGTACTTTTGCATAGTATTACCCTTCTTCCTTAGATATTGCTATATCTAAGAACCTGATGTTGGTGTCTGTCCAAAATTGTATTGTTAGAGTTTTAATCCCCAGTGGGAGGAATGTAGAAGGTGAAGGCTTTGAGAAGTAATTAGGTCCTGAGGGTGGAGCCCTCATGAATGGGATTGTAGTTTTATAAAAGAAACTCCAAAGAGCTCTCTCCTGCTTTTTACCATATGAGATTACAAGGAAAAATTAGCAATGGGCAACCCAGAAGAGGGCCTTCACCAGAAACCCAATCAGGCTAGCATCTTGATATAGGACTTCCAGACTTCAGAACTGTGAGAAATGAATTTCCATTGTTTATAACTGATCCAGTCTATAGTATTTTGTTATATCAGCCCAAAGTAATGCAGATGTATTATTTATGAATTTTTAATTAATTTTGACTTTAAAAATACTTCGTGTACATACTTCTGAATTATTGTTTGGCTATAAACAGTTCCAGGATTCTCAGAGGTTGGTTTTGGTAGTTCTAGGCTTAAAAAATTGTAGTAATTATTATGACCATATGGATAAGGAAGAGTTTGAAAAAATACAATGTGGTTAATTTTATGGACTTTGCTAACAATATAGCAGAAACTAGAAGACCCAGAAAAGAGAGGACAGATTAGTTTTGTACCTATTTGCATGGTTATGTATGACCATCTTTTTCTATACTGTCTGTATGTATAAGCCCGACTATATGATTTGCTAACCTTTCTTTTGCTTTCAAATGAACTACCAGCTCATATGAAATGTTTTATCACTTCACTTAAATGATTAGCAGGAATTGTTTTTGCTTAAGCCTGCTTATTTTCAAATATAAGCATTACAAAAGATCATATCTGAAAATAGTTTATGCATTAAGAATATTACTTGCTTCCAAATGCAACCCAAATAGGAGGACTGTTTAGTAATTTATAATACTTTGAAAAATAAGGTCTTTATGTGCAATGTAGCGCTTCTAAAAGTAAAAATGTTTCTGAAAATTTCCTTATATTGCTTAAATATATGGAACTACAAGGCAGCTGGATATTGCAAATAGCATTGCATAAATTATATAAACTTGAATAGAGCAGATTTAAAATGAGTAGGAAGAGCAACTATCATTGGCTTTTCAAAGGAAGTGTTGCTGTTTGACAAAACACCACACACTTCCCAAAAACATACGTTAATTTGCAAAATTTGGATCTATTCCTCATGGATCACATTTCCATAGGGGAATTAGAGACATTTATCCACTGAAATTTTAGTGACATATCAGCATCTAGCATAATTTTGAGTTAGCGGGTAAGTAAATCAATCGGTGATGATTGAAGCTTCTAATAACAAATAATAAAGTGAAACATATTCAAGGAGTGAACTAAACTTGGATTTCAAGCCTGAAAGGTATTCTTAGATATTGATAGATTAACTATTTAATAAAATAAACATCTGAATTCGTCTGATTTTGAAATACATATTATATGAATTCAGCCATAAACATTAGCTTAATGCTTTCTTTCTTTTTCCTTAGAGGATCAGCTACATTTTTTATTAAAGATGTTCACCAGTTAAAATAGTTATATGCTTTTCATAACATTAAATTAGCAAATAATGTTTTATACGTTTAGATTGCTTAAGATAAGGATTATTTTAATGGGTATCTTAGTAACTTTGAATATGTAATCATTTGATTAGACCTAATCTTTGGTGAATATATATATATATATGTATATATATTTAGGGAATATATAAATGTCTTTTAAAAATGTGTTGCTTATGAAAAATCCTCTTGGAACAATTACAATGGAGATTATCAGTCCTTCCTAACAGTATGAAAATCATATGTCTTAAAACTACTCATCTGACATAATTGTAAACTAAATTAAAAGTTTCTAGATTTCTCAACAGCTGTTGGCAAAGATACGGAAAAAGGAGAATGCTTTTGCCTTGTTGGTGGGAATACAAACTGGTGTAGTCACTCTGGAAAACAGTATAGACGTTCCTCAAAAAGTCAAAAGTAGAACTACACCACAACCCAGTAATCGCACTACTAAGTAGTTGTCCAAAGGATACAAAGATACTGATTGGAAGAGACACATGCAGCCTGATACTTATAGCAGCATTATCAATAATAGCCAAGTTATGGAAAGAGCACAAATGTCCATCAACTGATGAATGGATAAATAAGTGGTATATATACAATGGATTATTACTTAGCCATCAAAAATAATGAAATCTTGCCATTTGCAACAATGTGGATGGAACTGGAGTATATGATGCTTAGCGAAATAAGGCAGAAAAAGACAAATGCCATAGGATTTCATTCATATGTGGAATTTAAGAAACAAAAGAGATGAACATAGGGGAAGGTAAGGAAAAATAAAATAAAAACAGAGATGGAAGCAAACCATACTCCTTTTTTTTTTTTTCAAGAGAGAGGATGCACGTGAGCAAGCAGGGGAGAGGGAAGGGCAGAAAGAGAGGAAGAGAGAAAATCTTAAGTAGGCTCCATGCTGTGTGGAGCCCACCATGGGGCTCAATCTCATGACCCTGAGATCATGACCTGAACCAAAATCAACAGTCCCACACTTAACTGACTGAGTCACCCACGCACCCCAAGAAACTCTTAAATATAGAGAACAGAGTGAGGGTTGTTGGAGGGCTGGTGGGTGGGGGATGGGTTAAATGGGTGATGGATATTAAGGAAGGCACTTGTTGTTATGAGCGCTGGGTGTTATATGTAAGGAATGAACCACTAAATTCTACTCCAGAAGCCAATATTACACTGTATGTTAACTAACATGAATTTAAATTGAAATAATTTCTTGAAAGAAAATAAAAGTTTCTAGGTTTCTTTATCTAATAATCTTTGATTAAAAATAGTTTGATGTCTTCCTAAAAATGAGACTTACTTCTGGTAATAAAGACTTGAAATTTGTTAAATAAAATCATTCTTTGATTTTTTTTACTGTCACTAGAAACTTTAGCTTGACTATATCTTTACGTAATTGAACTTCTGACCATACAGTTCTGCTTATTGTGATCAATAAATCTCTGTTAACCTGTAGATAAAAAGAAGAGTAAGTGAAAGAATTTGGACCTTTTCCTTGTTCCTCCATAATTTCATATCACTTATTGCACATGCTTTTGTCTTTTTGATACACATAGTTTAAATACCATTTTGAGCTTATTGACTCAAACTAAGATACAGGTGAATATACCAAACTGAAACAACAGACTATCTGCATTTCACAAGGATAACTGAAAACTGCTCTTAGGCCAGAAAGTCTAATTGAATAAAATAAGATGCGAGAAGCTATAGCTGAAGCACATGCAAAAAAGACTCAGGATTTTCAATTTGACTGTAAGCTCAATATGAATCAAGTGTGATGTGCCTGCCTTGAAAAGCTAATGCCTTTGAAGACTCTATTAACTTTGAAATGTGACTGAGGTTGGATGGAGGCTGGGTTGGGAGAAGGGGGAAGAACCATATATTAAGAACAGTAGAAAGAAACTAAGGATATTTAGCTTAAAGGAGAGAAAACTCTAGGGGCAGGTATGATAGCTGTCTTGAAATAGTTGGAGAATTTCAATATGGAAGGATAAAACTGCATCAGGAGGTTTAGGTTATTATACATCTAAGGAACTTTCAATTCTGAGATTATATCATTTTGTGATCAATGCTAATGTCTTCAGGAAACAATGATGGTGATCACTGATAAATTATAATTAACTTAGTATTCAATGACCTGTTTTTCAAGCATTCCTTCATTGGTGACCCCAAATGTTATCTGTGTTCACCAGCAGTGGTGAAAACATCTGAAAAATGATGCTGAAGCAAAGAAATATAATTGGGCCTTGGGGATTTAGAAAGCTCAGTAGGGTTAGTCCTTTTTAGAAACTGTGCTAAGCATAAGCTTAGAATGCCCCAAATCTTGGAATACACACACACACGCACACACACACACACACACACACACTCTTCAGGGCTGTACCTGAGATCTAAAGGATGGTATCTTGGGCTTAAATCATTCAGTTGAAGGCTCTGAAGGATGGATGACAGGCCAATTCTTAAGCCTATTAAGTGAAAATTATGGTACTGCAGACTACAGACTCTAAAAAATCTCAGTAATTGCCACAGTGATTTAGGATCATCTCCCAATGCAACGCTGTAAAACTCATTGCTGTTGCAACCAGTAACAGTGTAGCCTATAAACATAGAAGATACTTACGCATCTATATTTTTCCACTCATAATTAATTAATTGAATCATTGATCAGAAAGGCCAGATTATGCCTATTATAAATACTGACAATGGCCTTGCCGTTCTCTTACTGTGGGTGTATGGGGATATGTTTCCTTGGTGATAATGAAGTTATCCAAAGCTCATTACTAATGGCGTACAGCATAAGGTTCAACTGCTAAGGACAAACTCCAGTTAACAAAGAATTGCTTTTCATTAATTTAGAAAAATAGGATTTGCGAAAGCCTAAACTGAGAGAGAGCAAAATAGTCATTTGAATTAAAAGGAGAATTTCTGACACAGCACTAAAATTACATAGAAACAACAAAATTGTCTTTAAATAAACCATCTAGGTAACATCATTGATTCTACAGTTCAAAGAAATTATGATCCTTGGGGACTGGGAGCAATAGATATAAATGCTGGTTTTCAGAGCATCAAAACTGTTTGCTTCAAAGAGGACAGCTTAAGGAGATGAAACAATCCTGAGACCCTGTCAAAAGACCTTTTGGCCTCTTAAGAAGTCGATGGAATTTGACATGCACTGCAGGATTTGTAAAGTGGCTCCCTCGAGATATATTCAACAAGAGTTTTTGACTGATGGTAGTTGTTCTAAGCCATCCATTTCCTTAAATCTTTAAGAAGGTTTCTATTTATTAAAGGAAAAGAGAAAGAAAAAGAAGGGCAGGAAAGGAAAGACATGCCCTGGAAAAGGGTATTTATTTCATGACACATGGTACCAAATGGCCCTGCTGTTCTAGAAATGACTCAAATGAACAAACAAATCAAAGAAACCAGAGAAAACCCTGATGCTCAGGGACTGCTGATTTTATTTGTGTTTCTGGGGTCTTAAGGGGAGCCACATAAGAGCTAGAAAAAAATAAAAGTGTTTATAATAAAAAAGAAGTGATAATTGAAGGTCAGCCGGTGGCTACATTCTGTTTCTAACATTCCTACCAATTTTCCTCCTGTTGTTAATCAAGGAAAACTTACATTTACCATTTAAATGGCCATGTGAAAAGTAAAATCAATACTATTTTCAAATATTTTTTCCATTTTAAAAAGTCAATTGACCTTACTGAATTTCTTCTCTAGGTATAGGTAAATGGCTTATTCCAAAGAGGGATGTGCTTCTTAGGATGTGGACAGTGGGGGCAGTAGACTGCTTCATGCCCATGTCCTCTGGGGGGTTGAATACCACTAGTGAGTGTATCACGTGAATTGAGCCCCAACTAGACAGCTGTTTGTGGGTGGGAGCCCTCTCCTGGAAGGTTTCCTCAGCTTAAAAGGAACAGGTTTCCGTCACTGCAGGGAGGTACAAGTAGGCAGTTTTTATGAACCAATTTCTAAAGTTGTGTTCTTTTCTGCCCCAGGATTTGTTAAAGCAGATAAATATTTATAGCATCAACAGATTTTAGTTTTGTGCCTACTCTGTATAAAGCCAGGTGTTGGAATCTGAGAAATAAAAGGGAACACAAGACATTGCCTGTATTTCAAAGAGGCAAGAGGCAAATCTCAAATCCTTCCCACTCCTGTCAGTTTAACTAGGAGCTGGTAGAGACAGAGAGTACCCTGGATATTTCTTAGGGAGCTGATCACTGCATGCTCTAACCACATATGGCCTCTTAAATTTAAATTAATTAAGATTAAATACCATTAATGATTCAAATTTTAATTCAGTCACACTAACCACATTTCAAGTGCTCTGCAGCCACATGCGGCCTGTGGATTTTGCATGGGATAGAGCAAAGATAGAGTATTACTGTCATTACAGAAAGTTTTATTGGGCAGCATTGTAAGGTGTCCTAGAATAATAAGAATAATAAAAAAGCACTGGCCTGAGTGTTAAGAGACCATGGATTGAGTCAGGCTTAACACTATTTTGTGTGGCTTGAAACTTCCTCTGTCCCGAATTCAATTTCTTTTTCAAATGAGGAGGTTGTTTGAAAGCCCACGAGGTCTCTTCAGCAGTGATGCACAAATACTGTAAGGTTGTGTCACAGAATAGAGCTGAGAGTCATCCTGAAAGCAGACCTCTTTCAGGTCTGAATGAATAACTCCCTCTCAAACTGAAATTTGACCTTGGTTTCTTTCAGGGGTCAGGCCTGTTTGGCTTCTAATAAGCAAACAAACAAAACTCTAAAGTGTCACTGCCGATAAGACAGTATTGTTCAATACATTAAAATACAGTGCTAAGAGATTTTTCATAATCCGTATTATCAACCAATCTACTAGCGCCATCTGAATTGTAAATATTAAGCTTGTTTTGGTAGCCATGGCTGAAATGAAACTCTAAAAGTATACCGTAGTTACATTTGTGATTTTATTGAGAATTGTTTTCACTAGGGAACTCTCAGCCTGTCGGATTAAAACGGTAAAGAGACCTTTTACTGCAAGAGCTCTGACAGTTATCCCCTTAGCAAAGTTTGCTTTTGTGATAATTACACCTACTCTTGTTTACCAAATGAATCACTTTTCAGTGCTGCTTTTAACCTTGACTGGTTTCCTTTTATGATTATTTTTTGCCATGAAGAGATATTTAGAAATATGGTGCACATTTTCTGCTACTCCTTTTCGAGTGATACTTATTCTTGATTTTCTTTAAAGCAGATTTCAAGGTTCATTTTAGGGGGCAGTTAAGGTGGGGGGAAATATCAGTAATATGTCTTTCACTTACAAGAGCATGAATGTGCAATGGTTAGTGGGGAATAATTCTACCGAATTTCTATGTCTCCCTTGGGCACACGGTAGGACACACAGGCACCGCCTTACCCACTAGGCATTATGGGAGGAAGAGTTAAAAGGATTTAGAGACACAGAGAGGAGAATGAGACAACTGGTTTTCTGTAAGTAATTTTGGTTGGGTTTGGTGGGGTAGGTTTCTCCAAAAAGCAACAAAAATCACTCTAAGGTAGAAGAATGCTGAGATGCTGAAATCATGTGCTGAATCAGATGCTGAATTCAAGTCCATGTTTTGTATGCACCAGTGATTTTTACTTTTTAATTTTTATTTATTTATTTATTTTGCACCAGTGATTTTTAAATATAACAGTCAGTAATAATCAAATGTCCCAAGTTCTAACATAAAAGGCCTTATATCAAATTCAGGACCTATTTCCATTTATTGGGGCACTAAGATATTTTTCTTAATGATAGTCATGTAGCAATAGAAAAGGCAGAAAAGATATCAGAAAGTATCAAGAATGTTTAGGGGGTGCCTGGGTGGTCAGTCAGTTTAGTGACCAACTCTGGGTTTCCGTTTCGAGGCTCAGATCAAGATTTAGGTCTGTGGGACTGGGGCTGGTGGGGCTCTGCACTCAGTGTGTCCGTCCCTCTCCCTCCCCCCTCTGCCCCTTCCCTACTCATGCACTCACTTTCTCTCTCTCTCAAATAAGCAAATTAATGATGATGATGATGATGATGATGATGATGATGATGTTTGGAGATATTTAGGAGTGGTAAGCACACGGGACAAGAGACAACCTAGGACATAAGCACAGAAGGCGCAGCCTATGAGCAAATCCAAATAGCACTGAAGCAAAGAAAATGGTGTCAGAGGCTGTTGAAATTTGGGACGACAATCTGTAGTACAAGGACGTGGAAAGGAGAGGTGAAGTCCCATTAATTTATTATTGCTCCTCCCAGGTGAAATGCCCTGAGGCAGCAAGACAAGCATAGGCACATCCAAAGACCAACATAACTGCATCTATAAAAGCTTCCCTGTATTCCACGCCCCTCCTCCCACCACCACCATCTATCTCTCGATTTTCACCATCACACTTAACTAGTCATGGTCCATCCCTCTTGCAAGTGTTGGCTTCCTGCTCATTCCTTAGCCACTACACTGTGGCTTCCACCACACCCCTGCACTGAAAGTGACCTCATTAAAATCACCAATGTCCTATGTAGACAACGAAACCACACACAATGGATTCTGCAAATGCATACCTTTCTTCACTTCAGTGACCACTTTGCCTTTTTGAGATACACTTCACTCAGCTTTCAGGGTGCCATGCTCTTTTGGTTTTCCTACTTCCCATCTTCTTTGCAAACTCTTTTCCTTAGAGTTACATTCTAATTATTGGAATCTCTGATGTGGAAAACAAAGGCAGAGGAGAAATTATTAAATTTCCTTACAACCTACAGCCCATTGACAAGTCCTTGAAACAGGCAGAGTGACATTCCTCTAGGGACTCAGATGTTGATACTTTCCTATGGGCAAAAGGCAATCTTAGCTGACCCCCAGGACCCTGTACTTTAACATATAAAAATTCCTTTGGAATCTTCTATTATCTCTACCCTCAGCACCCCAGATATATGTTGGCAATCAGCCCCCAAGCATATGATCCACTGAGATACATCTGAAGGATCTCACGACTGAGTTTTTACTCAATAGTAATAAATGACCTTTCCTAACAATAGCTAGCCCCCCCCTCAGGATCCTGGAAACCTTGTTTCCAAAGTACTTGGGAGGCTTACATTATCCCTAACCCCCTCCCAATGAGAGTATACAATGGGCCACTCTCATGACCCCCAGCGCAGCTCTCTCTCCCTATGGGTCCTGTCCCTGTGCTTTATTTTTTATTTTTATTTTTTAAAGATTTTATCCATTTATTCATGAGAGACACAGAGAGAGGCAGAGACATAGGCAGAGGGAGAAGCAGGCTCCATGCAGGGAGCCTGATGTGGGACTTGATCCGGGACCCCAGGATCACGCTCTGGGCCAAAGGCAGGCACCAAACCACTGAGCCACCCAGGTGCCTCAGTCCCCGTGCTTTAATAAAATCACCTTTTTGCAACAAAGACATCTCAAGAATTATTTCTTGGCCGTCGGCTTTGAACCCTAACATCTTTCCTAGATCAATATCCACCTAGGGTTTCTTCTTTTCTCACTCTATATACTGTCTTTGGGCAATTGTAAGATTCAAATACCACAAATATACTAGTGATACCCAAATACACACTATTTTCTTTTGACCTTCATATAGAGCATACCCATGACTTGAATTCATCTTTTCACAGTCTATTTATTCCCTTTCCATTATTTCCCATTTCATTTAATTGCTTCATCCCCAGCAATTACTCAGACAAAAATACCTAAGGGTACTTGATTCCACCTTAGCCTTAAATCCCTACCTCCTAACGACAATCAATTAATTGCCAAGGCCTATTATTCTACCATCTAAAAGCCTATTGATTCTACCATCTAAAAGGCCACTTTTTTTTTCTATCCCTTTTTCTACTGCCTTTGATCAGGCTATTGTCTTTTAAAAAAAATGTATGCAATAGTTTCCTGTCTCCAAAACTTTAGTATTTTGTATCTGCAATTTACTTATTGTCAAGCCAGAATGATCTTTTAGAAGCATGAATCTGATTCAGACAATCTCATCCTTAAAATCCTTCAGGAATTCCTATTGTCACCAGGATTAAAGTGCCAGCTCTTTAAGGTGGTTGGTAAAATTACACAGGATTCTGCCCTCTGTCTTCTTACCCCATCCTTAGTAATATTTCCCCTCAAATTCAGTGCTTCAAACTTTGATTTCTTTCACTTCTCTGTTTTATTTTTTTTCACATTGTCTCTTATCTCACCACCTTCACACCTGTTGTTTGTCTTTCACCTCCATCCACCCCATTCTTCTGACTACCTTTAATGAAGATAGTTGGGAGAAAGTCAGGCAGGGACAAAACCCCCCAACCCAAGAGGAAACCACCCTTAAAGGGATTTTACACCACTCTGGAAGAGCCCTCCACCCTTTCCCACATGAGAATTGGATGACAAAAACCTGATTGGGTGACAGGTGCTCAGAGGGTTAATCAGATCAAAACAGCCTGCCAAACAGGCTCCCAAACCCCCTGGTCTTAGAAGCTCCAGTGGAGCCCTCTTAGGTCAGCTCCAGCTTTGGGGGCTTTGTACTATTGCTCGATAAACTGAAAGCATCACTGTGTCTGGTTTACCTCTTCATTCTTCCAAGTAGTGTGACCAAGGACTGTGGGCACCAGAGGAAAAGAAATCCCGGAACACCTCCTCAACTTTTCAGATCTTGTGGCAGACACCGCTTTCTTCAGGAAGAGATTTTTCTTGACCATTAGACCAGGTTAGACCCCCTCAGTAAGCAGCTTTCCAAGAAAACTTGAACCTCTACTGTCACACAAACAAGACTCTATTTGATTTTTAATTATCTACCTTTCCTACAAGTTATAGGCTCTGTGAAAGCATGAATTTTGTCAATTTCACTCAGTATCATTTCCATTAATTGAATGAAAGATTTTTTCATATAGGAAACATTGAAATCTGTACACAAGATATAAATATGCACAGTTACATGTACGACACATAATATGCATATACATTCATTAGTTTAGCACATATCAGTGTTGCGTGCTAGAGACTCCTGTACAGAGATAATTTCATATACAATTTATGCAGTATATCAGGCATTTCTGCCATGCACAACATATGTGTTCTTGGGTAATTTTTGTTCTGCAAAATTGTGCACTGAAAATAACAGGGCTTATTGGAAAAAATAGAGTTGGGCAGAGATTCAAACCTGATGTAACTTTTTAACTAAAGCATTAACTAAAATATTAATTGGTAACTGGGACTATAACACAAAGAGCAGAGGCAGGCAGCCTCTGTGTGGCTGGAGTTAGTTTTTTTTTTTTTAAACCACCAGAACAATGGATTGGAAATGCTGGTTTGTGGGCACTGAGACGCTGCAGACCAACTGAGCCCTGAGCTGCTGGGGCTGTCATTTAAGGGTAATGGGAGGAAGAGAAATGGGCCAGGAGCTGAAAGCTGTACGAAGCTGGTGGCGAGCCTCTCTGGGAAAAGAGCTCCTCATGCAGGTACTTGTTTTTTTCTTAAAGTACAGCTGTAAGGGTAGCAGCTGAACTGAGGGCTTTTTCCTTTGCTGATGACAGTTCTAATTCTACTCTGGCTATTCTGGCTCCCTTTTTTCTAGAAAAAACTTCCATGCAAACTTCCATTATTTCCAAAGTCCTGATCATGTATAAGGTAATCAGTGTTATAGAAACACACACAGTGTTAGAGAAACAGACTGTGTTTGCACACGAGGCAAGTGGTATCGGATTGTGTTCTCCTCATGCCTGTGGATTTTTATGATCACATTCAGAAGAAAAAAATATCAAAAGCTAATCAAGTTAATTAACCCTTTCTCACGACTGTGACATAGTATGTCCTTTAATAGAGGTAAACACAGAAGTGCTTTGGAAGCAAATGCGTGGGAAAGAGAGAGAACGAGAGAAGGAGGAAGAGGGAGAGGCAGACAGAGTGAGTCTGGGTGCGACAAAGGAGGCAGAATCACCGTGAGTTTTGTGGAATAAGGGATTTACGAGAAGAATAAGACCTTACACAATCAGAGATGCTGGGGATGTCAAGGGTCTTTTGAAAAGAGAAATTGCAGAGGATTACAGAGAAGTTAGTCCCCAAGACTTCTGATATGCTGTTGTGGGTAAACAAATAGAAACTTGCAAAGGGATCTGGGAAAGCTGGTCTCTGCAGCTGACAGAGCAGGAAGAGCAGGGCAGGGCAGGAGAGCTGCTGAGGCCTGTCACCGCTGCATCTGGCAGGGGTCCTGAGGTCCTATCAGCAGAATTGGCTGTTGGGAGGAAGAGCTACATGTAGAACAGGGAGATCGAAGACAAGCTGGAATTTGCCAGCACTTCTGTGCCTGTCTCTTCTCATATCCCACTGCAAGGACTTTTGGAGAGGAACGACGATATCTTCACTGCACCTTCCAAATGTGGCGAGTTTAACTTAGAAGCATATGAAAGAAGGGGATTCTTGAAAATAGAGTCACAGCTAAGGCAAGCTGACACGGCAAAACACACTTCGTAAATTAGTCTGCAAAGGGAGGCAAGTGCAAATTTTGGAGAGCCTAAAGGCCAGGACTCAGGATTTGCATTGTGTTCTCAAGAGAAAGTGTCTTGCCACCATCTTTACTTTTTAAGATAATTTTAGCTGAATTGTAGAGGCACTGGGAGTTTTGGAGTCCAGTTATGAGCCCCTGAAATGGTGCTGCGTAAGAGGTTATGAAGAACTGAAGTAGAGCGTGACACTGGAAATAAAGAAAGAAAAACTATTTAAAAAATTTTTTTCAAGGAAATTCCATTCAAACCAATTGTTTGGATTCCAAGTGGCACATGGTCCTAAATGATGAAGAAATTACAGTCATTTAGGATAGCACTGCTCCCATGTGGCTCAAGTATCCCTGGGCCTTTGTTCTTATAGTTGTTCTGAAACAATTTTCCAGATATTTGCATTCTCATTTCCCTCAAGCCTGAGATCAAATGTTACGTCCCCACGGAGTAAATTAAAATAGTATGCCTATGTTTTCTTTCTTTAATTTTGTATTTCTTCATAACATTCGATACCACCTGATCTTATATATTTATTTTATTTTCTAAAACTTTTTTATTTTCTTCCTTCTCCACACATGACCAGTTCCGTGAGGGAAGAGATATGTTCTTTGCTTATAGCTGTATCTCTGACCCTTCAATAAAGAGCGATGGCCCCTGTGACCTGGTCATGAGTAGTGTTGGCATTTCAGTAACAGACTTTGTTAGAAAGTCAGGAAGTGCTGTGAATAGAGGCACTGACCTGTGAATGGAAGTATGGTCATATTCTTCCGAAAGGGATCAGTTTTTTATATTGGTACATTATAGATCAAATTTGTTGGGATTTCAGGACATAGTGATATTCATACTAGATGTTTCTGTCTGGATCAATAGATGTCATCATCTAAAGCCCAATTGTGAGAGAGACAAGGCTCAGGTAAGTTCTAATTCTAACTTGAATGCTTAGAAGGTCTAGAAATTCATCTAGTCCATACCCCAAATTGTTGGAGTGCTGAAGTTCAAACTCTACCTACTACTATTGTGGTTGGACTTCTAATTCCTTGCCAGGTATTAGGTTAACTGTGGTTGATGGTTTTGATGGAAAAATCTTCCACACCCACAGTTGGGCAGGAATTTGTCATTTGTGAAATGACAAAATGTCATGAGGTGATTTCATGAAAAGCTAGAATTATTCAGTCATCATTCTGTACTGAGGTTCTGCACATGAGCCAATCAGCACATCCCCTGCAGACATGAGACCATGATTGCCTGTATCTGTGTGCCCTACATAGGTAAGAAAATAAGGTTTGGCTTGAGGACAGGGGATTCAAATTCTACTAATGGTACTGAATGGTAGCTTGGGGACAGTTGGTGAGCAGAACAAGGACATGGGACACAGTAGAACAAGATGCTAGGAACATCTCACAGAAGCCTCAGAATTTTTGTTTGTGGTTGAACCTGAAAACAGCATGAAATAAATGTTATCTGTGTTCCCTCCCACAGTCAGGGACTTGGAATGGGATCGTGATCCTCTGAACAGGAGATTGCCCTGGGCATTGAAAGCCACATGGACAAAGCAAAAATATCTTGGCTGGAATGCTCAAAATAGACCTAATCAAATGCCTCCAGATAAAAGTCACAAATCAGTGTTGGGCAGTGTTGATCACAGTGAAAACGGACTGAGTATGTATGGTTCAGGGTGCCAGGGTGATTGCTGTGAGCAAAACTGGTATGTGAGCAGCATGCCTTCATGTGCTGGCAGGTGTGTGATATTTTTGAGTGCTTGTATGTATTTGGGTGAAAGTTTAATTGTTTTAAGACCCGGGACAATCCTGTAACTCTCATCTGCTGTGAATTCAGCTATGTTGCTGACCATGTCATTTAGTCTGCTATTTATCCTTCAGAAAATATAGCCTAGTGCTGCAGAAATGGGCCATCTATATTAAGGTACAATTACTTGATTCATCTCAAAGAATTGCATATGCATAAATGGATGAGTGTGTGTGTGTGCATGCGTGTGTGTATTTGTAAGCGATGCGAATCTCAGAGACATCCAGTCCAGGCTATGGAGAAGGCTCCACTACCGGTTCTGGTATTTTCTGCTTCTCCCCTCATGTTGAGGGTGCTCCATGTCACCAAGATAACTTTGAGGTCATCATGATCAGCTGCATTGGCTTTAGTGGGTCATTTGTAAATGTCAGAACCAGGGCCCCGGGAATTATAGTAAGCAAAGTTTCCAGACCAGATAACTCTGCTGGTATGTTCATTAGTCTTTTAGTGAATGGATAAATTTTTTATGATCAAGATGTGTATCAGTGCTGCTGTCCTGTTTAATTATAGAGACAAGAAATAGGCAGACACACTGATGCGGCATTCAAGTGAGGGGGAAAAAAGTAGAGGAATTATTACAGACGTCTGGATGGTGTCCTTAATTCCCCCTCCAGCTATTGAATCTCAGCTGTCTGCAATCAAGAACTGAGTCACAAAATGGCTTGCATTGTGTTGCTATTTTAGTTTGACAGGCAGTCTTTCAGCATGGAAATTGTGAACAATTCACCAGGTTTTTAAATTTCTATAAGAAAAACATTTGAACACTGTTAGAACTTCAGCTATAATAGCACTAAGTATAACTTTACAAAAATATTTTAATAATTATGTGAATATTCAGTAAAACCTTATTAAATTGAAAACAAAGGTGCAAACGCCCCTACCACCAGCAGATTTTAAATTAACTGTATTCAGATAAATCAGTAATTTTATCAAAGGAAAGTAGGGCAATTATTTTGCATAATATACAATTTGGGGGGGGGGGGAAGATACACGATTAATTAGGCATTTCTGAAAACAGCAGATATTTTGAACCACTTATCTGCTGAAAACGTTTTACTGAGTTCTCATTTTCCTAGCTGAGACAAATATTCAAGTCTGCAAATGTTTATATTTGCGGTGTGCATGCATGCATGTAGTTTTACCTAGGTATTTGTGTATTTCTCTCTTCGGCACACACAGGTATGCATATGTAGGAAGGATCCAACACCCTATGGCTGGGTGTGTGGGAAGACTTATCCATCCGGGTAGATTGATTCTGACAGATTTTAGAACGTCGCTGCCTCCCCTCCTGCAGGAGTCACTTTGGAGAAATGTATGAAAGGGACCTCAAGTGCCTGGAGAATATAGACTCCTTATCATATCATCCAAATACACCATTGTATTTTAAAAAATGCAATGAATGCTTATTTAAAAGGACACCGAGGCGGCCTGCTGATTCCTCAGAAAGGTGGTAAGCTCTTGAGGCTGCCTGAACTGAGGAGGCAGACAGAAAGAGTAATTTAAAGATCATTCTAATCTGTTCCTAATGGAATTTGTGGTGCTTTTCTTCCTATTTCTTTTCATTGTTTTTCAACCTAATCACTAATAGGAGGCTGAAATGGAGTCTCTTAATTGTTTTTCACTTTTTACAAATTCCAAACGCACAGTTTGGAGATTGTCGTTTGTGATTGGTGGCTTTTCCTCACTTTGCTCACCCTGACCGGTGGATTTATTTTTTTATTTATTTTTTTAATTTTTTTTCAGATTTTGGTTTGCAGCCTATTTCATCTACCTGGGGGCAGTTGGAAATAAATAAAAAGTTGTCTCATTCAGGAATTATCTAAAGTAAATAAATAAATAAACAAGACTAATAATTAGGCAACTCATTGACTAGGCTGTTGAACCAGGTAAAGTGGGAAAGAAATTATTCAAGTTCCAAACCTTTCTACTTGCAAATTAGCCAAAATCAATTGTGTTTTAAGCGTTGCATCACCTTGATTGATTTTAAAATGGATAGCACTTTGCTGTTCACATTTATGGTGAGCCGTGAAGGACTTGGCAATAGGCATCTTTCTACCGTGTTTTGCATTAAACTTTTTCAGTAGTGCCTACTTTTTTAATGTCGAACAAACTTCACTGCAGAGTGCAGTTTGGTTTTTCTGGGACGTTGAAATACAATCTTCAGATTGTATTTACTTATTTATTTTTTATACAGCATTCTTGTATTTCCATAGAATCCCTAGCAGGTTCTAACTAATTCCTTTAAGTCAAAAGAAATATTTTTGAAGTTTTAGGGTTAAAACAGGTAGGACAAAATGCCATATGGAGAGATGAGTTAAAACTTAAGATTTATATGGTTTAATGAGAGTCAAAAAGAGAAAAACTAATTGGTTTTGAAATCAAAAGATAGAGGTTGTCTGGCATGGAGAACACAGACCAGCTCTAGACATCTTTACCCCCACCTCACCTCTTTTTTTTTTTTTTCTCGTCATGTATTGTTTTGAAAACTAAATTAGAAAATGTAAACTTATTTGACAATATTAGGCACAAAAAGAGCAAGAAGTAAATTCAATTTTTCTTCCTTAAATACAAACCAGGACACACAATGAATTAAGGGAATGATTAGTTAGATGCTTAGTGTCTTCTACATTTTCCCCTTTCCTCTACCCTTTCTTACTTCTTTGGTACACTCCATTTCACCCAAAGTGTGGAATTATCTCTAGCTCTACTACCACAGAATTTTTTCTTTTGCTATCCTGCCAAGCTCATGCAATGAAAACGGCAAGTTAGGGATTATGCATTACACTGGTGGTAATAAGTGGTAATTACTATGTTTGCAATTGATGGAAATGTCATGGTTATATAGGTTAAAGAGGAGAACCCAGATTTTATGTTTTTGGCATATATGAAATGCTTGAATACATGTTCATTTGTTAGAGTTAGGGATGTTCCTAAAGTTAAAGACATTTGTGGCTACTTTGCTAGAATGTTGCACGAAGAATATACATTTTGTACAATGGGATGAAAGTTAGATGGGGCACAGTTTGAGCATGTGATATCATTTCTAACGATTAATCGTTTATAAATATTGATAATCCAGTTTATTTTATAAGACACTCTCTTGGCTGAGCTGGAATTTTAATTTGTAAAAATTGGCTGGAAACAAACATTGGTAATTAGTTTCTAGTTTGCATAAGCCTTGCTTCGCAAATATTTGCTCTTCTAAAGAGTTAGCAACGGGTGTTTGCATATGTACAAGGATTTGTGGGCAGTAACAGTGAAACTCATTATGACTTTGGTAACTGCCATCATGTATTTTACATGGGCTTCATATTTGATAAGACCCACCTGCTTCTCCTCATCTCCTAGTAATCCAAATTTGACATTTTAGGGAGCCAGTTAATTTTCTCTCTGAGAAGATATGTTCTCACCTGCTTGTCCACATTCCCAAGAAAGCTCTTTTTTTTTGTTGTTGTTGCCATCATAGCTTGTAAAAAAAGAGTTCAAGCTACATTTGGAATCTTGAATAAAGATTTTTTTTCCCTTTCACATCCACTTTCATTTACTTATTAATAAAAACCACAGTAATTAAAAATTTGTTTCGTTTTAAAGGCAGGGGTTGAACATTCTTTCTGAAGTCCAGGGAGGAGGCCTCAACCAATATTTAAAAATAAATACTTCTGGTATTTCTGACTAACTCAGGGATCTCACTGTGACACAAATGAATATAGAGAAGGTAGTCCAGAATGAGGCACATTTGTCATAGAAGGCTTGAACCAGGAGAAAAGATTAGAACTTATATTGCTATATAGTTTTATATAGTTATATATATATTTATATATTTATAATATATAAATTATATAAATTTATCTATCTATATCTATAGATTGTTCTGTATCTGTAATCCTATGCATCAGACTTTGAGCATACTTTTTGGTATCCCAGTACCCTGATAGCCTCCATTATGCATTTTCTAACCACCCCTCTTCCCTTCTTCAAAGAAGGCAAGTATAAAAATAGTGCAAAACCAAAGGTATGGTGCAGTGAAATAGTCTTTGCCAGTAGGATTTGCATCTGAACCTCCTATGCACATCAGCTCCTTTCTATTGAGCCTAGCTGTGTTTAATCGAATTCTCTGAGATTATATTTTTGCCTCATTGGCATCTAGTTGTCCTGGAAATCAGGGTTTACAATGTCAGAGAAGCATAATGGGAAGAAAAATACTTAAGTTTTTGATCCCTGATGTTTCTTTGTCATATTTTAGCCAGCTTTGCTGTATAAACTCAGTTGGAGCTTCTACTATATGAGCACATATTGCTTTCTCAGCCTGGAAAGTCTGTACTTGGTGGAGCTAAAATAGTTCTCCATGAACCCACAAGAATGAGTGCATGTCACCTTTATGGAACCACAGAATACTTTTAACTTGCTTATGTAATTTTTCTTTTAATCATTTTGTTCTAAAATTTTTTTTAGTTTTATATTTAGTATTTGGATTTTTGATGCATGTGGAATTTTTAATAGCTTTAATGAGGTGTAATAGATGTATAATAAGATGCATACATTTGGAAAGCATAATTTGAGCAGTTTGATATCTGTTTGTATCCATGAGTCTATTACCTCAATGAAGATCATGAACATATCCGGTGCCTTCAAATGGCCCCTCTTATCCCTTTGTAACCCCTCTATCCTGCACCTTCCCTCCACTCCAGGCAACTGCTGATCTGCTTTCCATCACTTTAGTTTTAATTTCATAGAATTTTTTTAGTAATGAGATATAAAATACATATTAGTTTTCTGGCTATTTCACTTGGCATAATTATCTTGAGATTTATGAACGTTGTTATGTGAATCAATAGTTCAATTCTTTATATTTCAAAATAATATTTTATTATGCAAAATAACATAGTTTGTATGGCCATTCACTTGAAGGCTGTTTGCAAATATTTTTGCTTTTAGATATTTAGGTTTGTGGAGATAGCACATTGAAATTTTAATTTGCATTAAATGCCTAATGACTGGACATATTGAGCAGTTTTCAAATCCTCTTATTTTTCAGCCTAACATCTTTGATAAAATGTCTGTTAAATATTTTGCTCAATTTTTGTTTTGTTTTGTTATTATTGACTTTTAAGAGTCCTTTGTATGTTCTAGATATACATCCTTTATTGGATATATAATTTGTGAATATTTTTAACCAGGCTTACGCTGCAACTTGGATTTTCAGTATTTTTTTGAAGAACAGAAGTTCTTAATTTTTTTGGCGTGCAATTAATCATTTTTTAATGGATAGTAATTTGAGTGTTATGTTTAAAACTCTGTAAAGTTTTAAAGAGCACAGAAATTTACTTCTAAGTCTCCTAGGAAGTTTCATAATTTGTGGTTATATATTTAAATCTGTGGTCCATTTTGAGTTAGATTTCGGTATCTTTCAATTTTCTTTTTTGTCAGAGAGATCTTCAATTATTCCAAGATCACTGATTTAAAAGATTATCATTTTTCCACTGAATTTTATGTTTCTTTGTCAAAAATCAATTGACCTTACATGTGTGAGGTTATTTCTGAATTTTCTATTTTGATCTATAAGCTCCTGAGAACAGAAAATATATCTTTTTATCATTGTGTATACACTACTTGTCATAGTACTTGGTACGTAAAGAAGCTCTGTTCATTGTTGAATAAAGTTAGTAATGATGTGATCATGTGAATATATATGACTACCAAAAGAAACCAACTTTCTCATACTGTGATCTTGTTTCCGTCTACCTCTCTGAACTTAACAGTTTTCAAATTTGCTCTCAGGAATCATTGAGATTTCAGAGCAGTGCCTCAGGGGCCATGTGAATTTGGGTTGAGAGGTAACGATAGAAATATGGACAAGTTTCTAATCCTGTTTGTTCCACCTTATTTATATATTGCATTTTATGTATGATTTAATCCAAGGAGCAATTGCAATGACTTGTACAAAAAGTATGAAAAATAACCGCTTTAATATACTGCCTTTCCCAGGGTTACTTACATATAACATTACATTAGAGAAGACCCTTCCATAACTTAAAATACAGAACATCTAATTATGAAGTGGCTTAGTGTTTTACTGGTGATTTGGAAGATTTCGGGGACAATGGGGCTCACTATTATCCTTTGAATTATGCCATATAGGTAAATGCTTTCACTAGTAATGAAAACTCAAATGAAGTCTTTTTTTTTTTTTTTTTTTTTTTTTACTCAAGTGTAGCCTTATAATGGGGAATGATGCATGGATTTCCTGTGACTGAATATTATTCTGATTAAAAGACAAAACTTCAACTTTGCTGCTTCCCTCTTTTAAAATAATGATAAATGCCTGAAGAATTTGACATTCAATCTTCAATATGAGATTGCAGTATCTAAGATAAACAGAGTTCAAAAAGAAATGAAAAACCCATTATTAAATAGCTCTAACATTTCTTGTGTAAAAAGCTTGAAAATAGGAGAGAAAAAAGCCATTTCTGAGGAAACAGTTTACATACAAGAAGAAAGATTATTCAAATTGTGTGATAAACAAGAACACAAAATCATGGCTATCTTCTTGGCCATGCAAGTTGTGCCTGATGTCAGACATTGGCTAGGATTCTGGTGTCAGTTTATTCGTGTTTTTTAATTTCGACTACTTATTTTGTATATTCTGCAGTAAAATGTGATTGTTGGAAAATATGATACCTCTGATACTATTATTTGATAATGAACTATTGGCTAAAATAAAAGAATCTTTGAATGACAGTAACTTGTTTCAAAATTTCCTCAGAAAGACACTCAACTTGTGATGTTTGTTTTTTCCTGCTCAACATCAATGACCTACATAGGCCACTAGCCTGGGCTTAAGGGAAAAAAAAATGTTTTATCACAAAAGCCAATGATAGCTTTTGACATCTGTGCTAGATCCATTTCCTACCCGCTGTGCTTAATTTCAGAATTCAATTCTATCATTAAAATAAAAACCTTGTTGGCTCTTCCATCGATGTGCCACATTACCTCAATTTTCTCCAAGCATCGTGTACAATTTCTAGGTACCAGTGCCCCCTGGACTTACTCAGAATTTCAGATCTTGCTACCCTGCTGTATGAATTGATCTTGTATATTGTGGGATGACATGTGACCTGTGGAAATGCATTGTTTCTTGACTCTTTTCCCCAGCTCAAGTCCTGAAATGACCTATTTTTCCACATCTTTTCTGGGCTTACTTGGGATTCCTCTCTCATCCCATAAAGATTATCTGTCCACTGGAAAGAACTGGGTCTGGGCTGAGTGTACATTTTCAGTATCATCCCTCCATTGTGTACTGTCTCTTGAATTTCAGTTTTAAACAGCAACTGAGAATATTAACTCAGAGCCATTACTTAGCAGCTGAAGACTCTGGCAGAACCTTAGGAGTCTGTGGCTGGTAGATTTACTGATGCTAGGGTTTTGATATTAATGAGAGGCATGGGACAGATACCTTTGATTTCGGAGAAGAGAAACTGATAGATCTGGGGTTCTGTATGGAAAAGATGTACATTTCCTTTAGAGAGACATAAGCAATATTCCCTCTTGTTGAGTCTGCTTTGTAGTTATTCCTAATAAGTATACTTCTGAGTACCTGTTTACTAGTTTAGTAGCTATGAAGAAGACAGGTGCTATATATCCTCTTCCATATCTAATTCCCTCTTGGACAATGGTAGCTCTATCCATTCTGGTCCCTAGGGCAGGAAACATGGGTGTTGTCTGTCCTACATTCACCAAGTGATTAAACTCTGTTCTTTTTTACTTTGATAAATCTATCTTGTAACTATTTTGTCTTTTTCTATTTCCATAGCTGCAGCTTCCTTTCAGAGAATTATCTCAATGTCTGCAGTAGACTTCCTGATTTATGTCATTTCTCTCTTCCTCTACAGTGCCCCTAGAGAGATTTGTGTAAAAGGCAAATATCATGCCATTTCCCTGTTTAAAAATCTTTGAGACTCCCTATCACATAGTACATTGCTTGGGAGTGGGAAATGATAGGTGGAATGGGTGCAAAGCTTGCCAAGTGATTCAGACACATGCCTCCCTTCCTGGACTGAGAATCAATGACCTACAAGATAATAATAGGTAACAATTACATGAGACAATATTTCAAATGTGTCTAGACATTTAGTGTTCATAACTATCTTTTGGTTGCAGGGACAATTTTTAGTTCCATTTTATAGATGAGGAAAGCAAGTTATAGCAAAGATAAGTAATTTGTCCAAAAATGACACAAGTCACTGGTAGCAGAAGCAAGAGGCAGAGTGGAGATATTCTAGATTTCAAGTTTATGTTGCTAACCTGTATACTATGCTTGTTCCCTCAATGGAGTTCTAGTTTCTTGCTTCTATTTATGTGACTATTAGTGATTTACATAGACTATCTGCTATGTTCTTCATCTCCAGTCCTCCAGTCTTTAAAAACTCCTCTAGTGTCTTTGGAATTCATTCTGGTACGGCTAATTTAATTGTGAGATAAGCATAACAATTTTTTCGTCCTAGAATGGTTTACTAAAGCAGGTAGTGAAAATCCTGGTAGAACAACATTAAAATAAGATAATTTCTCACTTACTTAGATGCCTTAGATGTGAACCTAATCGAGGGGATCATAAAGGAACATGACAATGTGAAACAGGGGTTGGCAAATAAACAAAAATTGCATAATACATTTTCTAGGGATGCATGTTGACTCAGATTTCTCTCTCTAGTAAAAGATGATCGATTAGTCAGAGATTAAAATAAAAATTTTCCTAAAAAAGGTAACTCATTGACTTAAATTCTCTAAGGGTTATATTACTGATAATGAAGGAAGTGCTGGTTGCATGCAGTAAATCAGAGAAGCAGGGTATTAGAACATCTGAAAGAAGAGAGATGAAAAAGACTCAGGACATTTCACATCATTGAAACTGCTTTTCTGTGGTTGGCAAATGCTAAAAAAGGAAATTTTCAATGCGATGATATGACATAAAGTTATTTGTTCTTCAGAGGGATTGATATTACCTTTTTAATCATATTATTGGCCATGTGGCTATCCATTCGATGTTATGGTGATTTTGTTCAAGCATCTCTGTTCTTAAACTTCTAGAATTACAAATCACTAACTGGCCACTTGAACTGGTACATTTAAAGGAAGAACCACACGCAGAAAGATGCCTTTTTATTTGCATATTATCTAAAGCAACACAAAACACATTTACAAGCTTTATGTAAAAAGTGGGAGAAAGAAATTTCTAGGAACTAGAGAGTGGTAAATACAAATTAATAGTAAATTACCCATAATAACTGCTTTAAACAGGCTGTATAAAATGACATTGATATTCTCTTTTCTGCACGCATGCAGCACACTTTCTTTTTGGCATGTTTCCCAATTGTTTATTAATTTAGAGAATGTAAAACAGTACTAAGGGAATGCTTGCATCACCATCACACTTTGTTCTTTGTAATTCTCCTTACTTTAATTAGGTGTAAAATTGTTCCACTTTGATTTCATCTATGATGAGATTTTTCAAGAACATTGCCTCATGACTGGGGAAGAGCTGCTGTGTTACCTTCTCCTGTAGAGCGGTTGGGATAAAGTGTGCTGATTTTTAATTTTTTTCAAAAAAAGCTTTGTTGGCATATAACTTATATATTATAAGATTCGCCTGTGTTAAGTGTATAGTTCAATTGGTTAAGTGTATGGTTAAGTGAATGTTCATACATTCATCATCATCATCATCATCATCATCATCTAATTTTAGAAAGTCACTCTCCATTTCTGTCCACAGCCCTGGGTGATAACTCACTCATCTACTTTCTGTCTCAATATATTTCTCTCTCTATTTGCTTTTTATGAATATTTAATATGAGTGTAATCATATAATATGTGTTCTTTGTAGGGCATGAAGAAGTTGAGAGACATTTTAGAAGTTTTCTCTATTCTGTATAGAGGAATACCATTCTATATTTTAGGAAGTGTGAGAATTCTATACCATTTGCACTTTTTACTCCCACCTCAGGCAGGTTGCCTAATCTTTTTTCAGTTTCTTTGTCTATAAGATGGAAAGAATAATAGTGCTTATCTTAAAGGGGTAGGGACTTAATGTGTTAATATGCATAAAGTTTTGGAATGGGACTTGGCTATAGTAATATTACATACAATTTTTAAATGTTATTGCTAGTTTGATTATCATCACCATCCCTGAAGAAGAGGAATTTACCTGGGCAGATTTTTGAGTCCTGATGAATTGCGACTGTTATCCTTGAAGTGATCAATGAAATACAAATCTACCCATCGGGTGGGAAATTAAGAATGAGCTCTTCTCCAACAGGAATAGAATTGCCACATTAATGAATGGCAGCTTCCTAAATCATGAAAGGAAACTATGGTGAAGAAAGAGTGACTTTTCTTTCCTTGCTGTGAATCATGAGAGTGGTTCCCTTCTTGGGAAGCTCCATCTCCATAACAGAGGAAGAGAATCAAGTGGTTATGGCAAGATTGTACCATTTTCCTACATTCTAATAATAAAACAGAAGAGTGTCCTTTTTAAAATGTCCTGTGTAAAATTGGCCAAGGCCAATTTCTGCAGCACCCTTCAAAATAATCTCTATTCACCAACTACTCTGTCATTTCCAATAGATTTTTTTTCCACAAAAAAACAAACAAACACACACACACACACACACACACACACACACACAAAAGATTTTTTTTTTCAAAGCTAAGTAGAATGGCTTATTTACTCCAGACTTGTCCTGTGAAATCTAAGCTGGCTGACCAATCTGTCTGTTTTACAACCTTAGCAGGTGGGAAACACTTTGGGGGCAGCAGGTGTTACATTTCTCAAGTGGCTGCAAAGTAGAAGTACTCTTGAAAGATGCACATTCTCTTTGCTCGTCTTTTTCCTGGAACAACTCTGACAGTCTGGTGTCTAACCTTGGTAAAAATTTCAAATATCTTTCCCACTACCGACATGGATAATAAGAGAAATACGTCATTTCTAATGAACGATTGCCATTTATTATAGAGTTGTATTTTCTGAGGGATCCAAAGTGTGAACATATTCTCTGGTCCATAGAGTGAACCTCTCAGGAACCTTTTGCAGCCTGATGTTTTCAAGTCAATTACTTTAATAGCTGCTTCTGTTATGAAAGTTTTATTAAAAAAATAAAAGGATATGTCAGGAGATCTGTTTCAGGTGAATTTTCATATTGTCTCTTTGATCTCAATTAAAATCTTACACTTGAAAAAACCTGAAAACTTTGAGTTCTGTAGTCAACTGATTTCTCATTACATTTGTCTAATTTCTTTTACTCAACACTGATAATATCTACTTGTTATTAGAGGTGATAGTAGCCACAGTGACTTTAGTAAAATATTCTCATGTATTTCGTATATCTCTTCAGAAGTAATTCTAAAGTAGGTCCCAGGATAATTTTTATATTATGTGATAATTCTACACACTTAAAAAAAAAAAGTACTAACAATAGGATCATCCAAATAATGGGCCTGAATATCTCATCTATTTGGACTTTTTATATTAATAAACTATTTTTGAAAAATCTCAGTATTGAAGTCATTCCTTTCAGATTCTACATGGCTGGACACCAATACGTGAGTTTCTTATTTTCATTCTTTTAAAATTTCTAATCATCAAGAATTTTTAATTTCTAATTCATTCAAAGTAAGAATCTGGGTAACCAAGGAACTTTCTGAAAATAATCTATTTGAAATGTCTTTTCTAGTAGTCAGTAAAAAGATCTATGTAGACGACAAAAGAGAAAGCCCAGAAGAATCAGAATCTGACCCTAAAACATATGACAGTTACATAATTGATAAAAGTAGCATCTCTAGTTAGTGGGCAAATGATAGATAATTCAGTGAACAATGTTAGGTCAAGTGATTCATGATTTAGGGATGAAAATAAAATATCTACTTCAGGGGTGCTTGGGTGGCTTAGTTGACTAAGCATTCAACTCTTGATTTTATCTCAGGTCATGATCTCAGGGTTGTGAGATTGAGCCCCATGTCGAGGGGTGGGGGTGGTGGGGAGGAGGCCTCCATGCTGGGCATGGAGCCTACTTAAGAGTCTTTCTCTCCCTCTCCTCTGCCCCTCCTCCCTTTAAAAATTGTACTTCATCTTATATAAAATAATGTTCACATGGATTTAATATTTTAAATATAAAAATAAAAACATGAATCCTTAGGGAAGGGATGAATATTTATCCAACTTTCTGGTAGCCATGGCTTCTAAGCATGAAAAAGAAAGCTCTGTAAGGCATAAAAAAGGAGGATTGAGATATTTGACCATAAGACATGAAAATTTACACATGGCAAAAACACCTCAACCAATATTAAGTAAAAACGATGAAATGGGAAAGATAGGTACAACACATATGGAAAAGTAACAACACTATTAAATATGAGGAGATATTGCAAATGAATGACAATGACAAATACCTTAATAATGACATTGAGCTGGCAATCTGCTCACTGAAATATGAAAGACCAATAAACATGACAAAATGTTCTAAATTACTTATTGATGAAATAAAAATATCATTGGAATGCCATTTTGTTTTATCAATCTGGCAGATTTTTTGTTTTGTTTTTTTTTTATTTTTTAAAGATCTTATTTAATTATTTATGAGAGACAGAGAGAGGCAGAGACATAGGCAGAGGGAGAAGGAGGCTCTCTGGTGGGGAACCTGATGTGGGACTTGATCCCAGGACCCCAGGATCACGACCTGAGCCAAAAGCTCAACCACTGAACCACTAGGTGCCTCTGATTTTTTGTTTTAAAATAATACTGTTGGTTAGTGTGTGGGTAAATGAGTATTAATACATACTGGTAATAAGTTTAATTTGGTATAATTTTGCAGAGGGCAAAACTGTAGTTGTAAAAAGTTCTAGTTGTAGAAAATATCCAAAATATTAGGGAAATAATTAAGCATAAGTCTGATTCTAAATTTTTAGTGATAAATATATTCACAGAAATGCTTTAATAGCAAATAAATAAAGCTGGAAACACTACTAATACTATGTGATTTATCGGATAAAATATGGTTCATAGAAGGTGCATGTGTGCCTGTAAATAATTATGTCATAGAAGTATTATTTAAGTAGAAAATTTGCTTGTTGGAAAAGTTGGTCACACAAAACATATAAATCATCTAATACATGGAAAACATATCCTCCAAAATATTTATAGCACTTTTTTTGTAATGAAATTATGGGTGATTTTAATTTCTTCTTTGGATAGATTGATTCTAATTTTTTTAGACAGTATAAGTATTGTTTAAGAATAAACCAAACAAATGCTATTATATGCTTTAGGTTAGTAGTTTATATCATCTTTAAGCCCTCTATAATCATACTGTCTGGATAATAATCCTGTCTTCACCACTTACTAACTGTGTGTGATATCAGGCAAACTGCATGTCTCATTTTGAGTTTTCTCATTGTAAAATAAAAAAAGAAATTTACCTCATAAAGTTAGTTTGAAAATTAATTGAAATCAGAAAAGGCTGTAGTACTGTGTCTGGCATTTATTGATTTTGCTTTAAATATCAGCTATTGCTATGTAAGTAAAGGTTATATTGTAGTCATAAAGTTTGGTGCTGCCTGGAATAGATGATGAGACTGATCTTCTAGTCAGCTTATGTTTGTAAGAACATAAGAACATTGTAAGAACATTTTCAGATGGTCAGGTACTGTTCTAAGTGTGTGCAGAAAGGCACCAGGGACAGGGGTGAATGGAGCTAAAAGCAGTCCTCATTGTGTTTCACCAGCCCTGGGCATTCCCAGTGAAAGGGCAGGCAGTAGCAGACAGGAACCCTCAAGTTTTTGTTCTTATGTAAAATCCACTACCATCCCACAAAATAACTAATAATCTTCATATGTTAAGTTTTATATTGTAGGAGGTTCATTGTATCTTTCTCTCCACAAAGATGAATACGTGCTTTCTTCTATCTGGAAATGCCTCAGAACTCTCAGAACTCTGCCAGTTAGTGAAATTCCATGTCACCTACTTTAGTAATATTACCTTAACCTTAAAAAAAAAAAAAAAAAGTTTTAACTTTGCCATTATTTTCAATGGCCTAAATCATCTTCAAAATGTTTCAGGGGGAATGCTGAATTTTACACAGTAGCCATTTCAAATCACAGTATAATATATCAAGCTGTACTGTGTTCTCTCTTGTATTTTGTGCTATTGAAATCTACCTGCTGTTTAAATTTCATTGCCTGGCACTCTGATATTAACCCAGAGCCCCAAACTCCACAGGATTTACCAAACATACAGACAATGTCCTATTAACTTACTCTTTGCCTTTCTCTCTCTGTATCTCTCAGATATGAGCTTATGATTTTCTGTGGTGGCACTTGTGTGTCATAGCTTGTGCCATCCAATTGAATGAGGGGTTTAAAGCACATTAAGCGCTGAGACTGAGGGTAGCAGAGAAACTGTACTCTGATAAGTAGGGAACCAGAAAACTGGATCCTTTTCAAGGGGGAATGGAAATAAAATTAAAGAACTGAGATTAAAAAAAAAAAGAACTGAGATAAAAATAATCGATTCAGTGTTATACAAACATTTTTGCAATGCCTACTGTGCACGTAGTGCTGGGCTGCGTGTCAGGGAGGAAGCAAATACAGGCAGATCCTGGGAACCGACTACTTTGGAAAAGGACTGTTTATATCCAAAAGTTTGATGTTCTTGTTTTGCTTTTGTTTTGTTTTGTTTTTTAACTAGAACAGTACGAAAAGCCATGGGTCCTTTAGTGCCACAAAATCCATTTTTCTGTTTTCTCTGACAAGAGAATGACGATGGGCCAGAATAGTTATTAATTAAAATAAAACTAGAAGAGAAAGCTGTTCTGTAAGACTGGTGAGGGAGGAGGGTGGTTATAAGGAGAGACCCCTTTCTATCCAAACTCCATGTTGTCTCCAAAAATAAAAAATAAAAAAGAAAGAATCTATACTGATCTCTAGGGTGCGAATTAATTAATGATATTGTGACTAGTTTATTTATAATTCCATAACACATGCAATCTTTAACTCTAAACCCTGGTTACTGACCCAAGCCTGCGGGGCAATTGTTCTCCTGGTAATGAAAGGGAGAAGGGAAAGAATGATGGAAAATATAAAATACTGTCAGAGATGCAGAGGAAATTTCAGTTCTTCTCACAAATGGTGAGGGAAATAAAAATACTTTTCATATATATATATATATATATATATATATATATATATATATATCAGCCAAGCCTGCAGCATGTGTCAGTGGCAGATCAAATATTAAAAGAAAATTTTAATAAGTGAGACTCAAAAAGGGATTTATAAAGCTCAGGGGATTTGGAGAGGAGTGCTCAGTGAGGGAATTCCATAGCTCTAGGGCACACCAGGTGAATGCTCTGCTGCCCATGGATGAGGGACCTGACAAGGGGGTTGATGAATTTGAGATTTATTATTAGAAAGTAGGGACTGAGGGCGCGTATAAATGGAGGCCAATTCTGATAGGAGTGAAAGGGAAGTTCCACAGAGGTAATGAAAAACTCTGAGCCAAATTTTAAAGTCAATGTACTGACTGATAGTGGAGTGAGTGTAAATCTGTCACTCTGATTGGATTTATGGCCAGGAGTAAATGCATGGGTTGCAGCAGGCTGAACAAAGGCATGCTTTGTGACTGTTAGGCTTCAGAGAGTTTCCATATTAACATAATCTAGAGGCCCTAACAGGACCATTATAACCGCAGAAGCAGCATGAGGACTTTAAAAAATAATCGTGGGTTAACCGCTCTCAATCCTTGGGCTAAGCTGGCTGAAAGAATTTTCCTTTGAGAAAGGCTTTTCAAAGCGTTAATGGCAAATGATTTGGAAAAACAAAGAGTAATGTGGAAATAAAAGTTTATAAAGCAATAGCAGGACCTTCCTAAGTGCCATTTAAAGGGAGATGGCAAATGTGGCCAGTAACTAGAGACACACTCTACTGGTCACAGAAGAAGGGGAGTGTGTGGTGTCGGCACTCTATGCTGGAGAGATAATTGTTTCTTATAATAAAGGCATGTTCTCAGTGCTCAACAAGGGCTATTCTTCCAAATGGAAAGCTGTGAAACACTGCACTGGGGCTTTAGAGCCACTAAAATCCCTTCAGTCTGATCCGCTCTTCTGCCCCTGTACTTTCTTAGGACTAAAGTATTTACTGCCAATGGGTTTGAAAAGAGGCCCACTTCATAGCATCAGCATCCCAACTCAAAATCTGAAGGCTGAGTAGAACCACATTAACCTCTTCCTTGCCTTCCCTTATGCCTTCCTTATGTCTTCTTTAATAAGATTTTCAGACTTACCTGTTTTATCAGGAAGTTTAGAAATCTTTGAGGGCAGGAACACATCTTTTGTGGTCTTCAGATCTAACACAATGCATTATAACAAAGAAGATTACTATTTTTTTGAAAATGTTTTTATTGAGTTGATTCTAGCATTTATGTTGATTATTTAAAAATACTTTTCAATCATACTAAAATTACCATTTGCCCATTAGTCCATTTGCTCTGCTGTAACAGAATGCCATAGATTAAGTGGCTTATCAACAACAGGAATTTATTTCTTCCAGTTCTGGGCACTGGGAAGTCCAAGATCAAGGTTGCCAGCAGAATTGATCTCTAGGGACAGCCTGTTTACTGGTTTATAGACTAAATGGTTGACTTTTCCAAGGGCTGAGAGTGCTCTCTGGATCTCTTTCATAAGGACACTATTCTCATTCATGAGAGTTTCACCCTCTTGACATAATCACTTCCCAAAGACTCCACCTCCTAAAACCATCACTTTGGGGGTTTGGATTTCAACCTATGAATTTTGTAGAGATACAACCATTCACTCCATAACATCTATGAATGTTTTCATTGTTAGCATCCAAGATATAGTAAATGGACATAGTTAAAGAATATACATTGGGCATAGTAAACAGTTAATGAGAAAAAAAAATTCATAAATTCAGTAATATGTTTTATTCTTCCAATTTATTCAACAAATACCATTAACCAATTATTTTGTGCCAGGCACTCTTTTAAGTGCTCGACATACCTTGAAGAGCTAACGTGCTCTGTCCCTCATGTAGCCTACATTTTAGTGTGTGTGTGTGTGGGGGGGGGGCGGGGTGGCAGACCATAAGCAACTCCAAAAGAAGTATACTATGTAGTATGTTATAAGGTGGTGTGAATGCTCTTGAGGAAAGAGCTAGAGAAGGGAGAGGAGGACTGGGAATGTGGGGGGGTGTGGGGATAGTGAAAATTTAAAATAAGCTTTTAGGGATAGGTGAAGATTGAGTAAAGCTTTAAAGGAAGTGAGGAAGTTAGCCATGTGGATTTGTGGGGGAAAATCCAAACAATGGACTCTGGCAACGATGTGCATGGAGGATAGGGGGAGAATGAATGAAGGAAAAAATAGTACAGCTGGCGGCAGGTTTTCTTATAGATCACATTGTAGTTGTATAATAAATACATTAACTTTTATTTTGAGAGAAATGGGACATACATTCAGGTCTCAAATACCGGAATGATGTGGCCTAACTTCCTAATCTTTAAAAGATGCCTGTGATGTGTTGGTGATACAGTTTAGCGTGCATGGCTGGAAAAAATATTTATTGGAGTCTTATGGTGCTCTATTTAATGCTGATTGGTGTAGATAGGAAAATGTAAGGGTTTGAGACTGAACAAAACATAGTGGGAAGTATAAACCTAACAGCTTTTATGCTTTAAAATTCATCTGTTGGGTATGTTTTCTTATAAGAAATTCTAATCCACACAGAACAAACCGTGACATATAATGGAGATGTGATACTAATGATTATATGTGGCCTTTTCTCAGAGATTCTAAGTCATGGAATCTTTAAAGCTGGAGGAGACCTTAGGAATTATCTCATAATTTGACTCTTTCTCATATGCATTGGAGATCTGAACCCCAGAGAAGAGTGAGGTGGGGAATTCCACTGACCTATGTGCTAGGCCTGGACTTCACTTACAGATGTTCAGATCCAAGTGTGATGCTTCCTCTCTAGTAGGACATTTTCTCTCTATTTGTAACAGGTTTAATGTCTGCTAAAAGAGTCTTTGGAACACGAGGAACAGATATTCTCTAGGTAGATCTATTGTAGAAGAAGAGGGGGGAAAATAGAAGCTTTTTGAGCAACTCGTCAGAGACGTGACCTAGTGCCCCCTTAGAACAGACAGACATTGAAATTTATTGTCCCCACTGAAAACTATTTTAAAAGTCTAATGGGAAAAAATAACATTTTAGATTGTGGGGAAGAGATCCAGAAGTCTGTCTTTGAAATGCCAAAAGCCAATGGACTTCACTAAAGGAGGGAAACAATAATCTGCATAATCAAAGTCATTTTTCTTCAGCTTCAAAATGCCAAATACCTGGGATGCCCAGGTGGCTCAGTGGTTTAGCACCGCCTTCAGTCCAGGGCCTGATCCTGGAGCCCTGGGATCAAGTCCCACGTCAGGCTCCCTGCATGGAGCTTGCTTCTCCCTCTGCCTGTGTCTCTGCCTCTCTCTTTCTCTGTGTCTCTCATGAATAAATAAAATCTTAAAAAAAAAAAAAAGCCAAATACCAAAATTTAACTTCTGGGAGCTCCAGGTGATTTTTTAAGACTATTTTTTAATAAGAAGATGTTAAAATTAGTTTATGCATTGATGGCAGCATGGATGATACTTAAATAATATGCAAAAATATTACTGATATCTGTTAAAATAATGGTTACTTTCATATAAGCAAAAGCCAAAAATAGCAACAACAAAAAAGAACAACAAAGGAACAAATACACAAATGACAAACAGCAGCTAAATAGGTAGAAGTTTCATTCTTTCTTACAAAACAGTCTGGCCAGTCATTTCTGGTGTCACAGTTCTTTTCCAAGAGCTCACTCAGGGACCTTGGATCCAATCGTTTTCATGCTCTAGAGCAAAGGTGTATATATACATAGATATACGTACATATATATGTACCTTTCACCTTGGTGAAAAGTCTGATAGAAAATACTTTAGGCTTTGTGACCATATCATCTCCATTTCAACTATTTAATTCTGCCGCTATAGTGTGGAAGCAGCCCTAGACTTTATATAACTGAATGAGTGTGGCTGTGTTCCAATAAGACTTTATCTAAAATCAGGCAAAGGATCATTAGATTTCAGACAACGATTTCATGGTACAGATTTCTTCTCTAGGTTGCTGCCTCAGTCTATATGGTTGAAGGTGGGTGACTGGGACTTTAGCATTTTAACTTAAAACAAAGAGAAAAAGCAACTAGAGAAATGTATGAGCCATGTTACAAGTCCAAAGTGGTACCTTCTACTTCCATTCCCATTTCATTAGTCCTAAAATAACGTTGCCATACTTAGCGGCAGGAGATATTGGGAAATGTGAGAAACATAAACAAAGAATAAGGAGATTAAGTACATTGGGGAACAAAATCAACACAATTCCTTGATTTGCTTCATATTGAAATCTTGCCATTGATTACCTATCCAACATATAATCAACATGCCTATAACAAGTGATTATATATGTGCTTTAGAAATCCCCACATTACTTCATTTTTTATTATGAAAAATTTCAAACATATAAAAATGGAAACAATTATATAATAAACACCCAAATACCCATTGCTTAGGTTCTGCAACATATATTTTGCTACATTTATTTTATTACATGTCTGTTCATCCATGTATCCATCTGTCCAACAATAAATCTATCTTTTTTAAGTTTTCAAAGCAAATTGCAGACATCAGTATATCTCACTTCTGAGCACAGATGTCTTCATTGATGTCATTAATTAGGGCTTCATATAAATGACATCATATAATATGCATTTTTTATGAAATATTTCTTTCACTCAGCATGTGTTTTTGTGTTTTTTTTTTTTTTTTTTTTTTTACATTTCATCTATCCTGTTGAGTATATCGGTAATTCATTTGTATGAATATTCCACAGGATATTTATCCATGCTACTGTTGATAGACTTTAGAATTTGTTTACCAGCTTGAGTCTGTTAAGAATAAAGCTGCTATGCAAATTCTTGTACAAGTTCTTTTATTAATATATAAACATACACAGAAACATATATCTTATATATATATATATATACTGATATACTTATATATATATATATATATATATATATATATATATATATATATATATACTGATGTGGGCTCCATCTCACGCTGAGATCATGACCTGAGCTGAAACCAAGAGTTGGATGCTTAACCGACTTCACAACCCAGGCGCCCTTATATTTAGTTTTATAGGAAAACTCTAATACCTTTTTTCCCCTTGTGATTGAACCATTTTATACTTTTATCATCAATATGCAAGAATTAGTTGCTGTACATGCTCACCAACATTTAAGGTTGTTAGTGTTTTTAATTTTAGCTCTTTTGGTGGTTGAGTCATGGAACTATGTTTTTTCTGTGGAGCATTCTAACAGAGGCAATATCTTTATCTTTAAAGAATTATAATTAATTTGTGGTAGAGGTAAAATAATTTTCTCACTGAGCTATTGACATAGAGATAGCACCTCTAGATTCAGTGAGAACAGAGCTCTGCATTGCTAAACTCCTTGGAGCACAGTCCATGTGGTAGTTTATGTAAATAGGTCTAGATTTCAGTGGGAGAGGAGGGAAGGTCACCTATGTAGGTTAAAATGTGAATACTACCCCCTGATGATCATTCTGAATGATTAAAACTGTTTAAAGAGATGTATCAGAAGAATATCAAGAGAATATTGCAAAAATAACTGCGTTTTTCTTTTCTAAAGTCTATTAATTAAAATAATTTCAATCAAGACAAATATACTAAGCCTATTTACAGAAACAAAGCAAAAAAATGAAGTCCTACAAAAGTAAACATTTACCTGAGATTTTTGTCTTTCTATAACTTTAGTCTAAGAATTTTAATAAAAATAAAAATAAAAATATAAAATATAAGAATCACAGAGTGGCAGAGAAATATGCCATTAGGAAAGCAAGGTTCTAGGAAAAACCTAAGGTTCTTAGAGCTAAGAATAAAGGAGATGGGGTAATGTGCCATTCTATGTTATGCGTTTATTTCTTCTCTTTCTCTGTCAATCTGTTGTGTTTAGTATTGAAATATGGGCATCTTATAATATTTAAAAGAAGATAGTGGAGGAGAAATGCCAATGAAAAAGAACAACAATGAGAATGACAACTCTGTTGTTTTTTTTTTAATTGACTTCTTTTTAGATATCAGTTTTGGAGAACATTAATAAAGAACAAACCTTCCTTCCCTGCTTTTTTCCTCCCTCCCTTCTCTCCTCCCCCCCATCCCCACCCCCGTTCTTCCTTTCTTCTTTTGTCTATGGGGATAATTATTTTTTAAAAAGGTAAAATCACTCGCATACAGATATACGATTAACATATGGCAAAATTTTGTTTAACTAATTATTAATGAGTAAGTCAGGCACACGTTACAGTTGGTTTAAAGAGAAATCTAAAGAACAGACACATTTATAAATCAGAAATATTGAAATGAATGAGCAAATGACACAAAACTGGCTTTCTCCACTGTAAAGGAAGAAAATCAATTGAACCTTTGCCTAACAGAATTTATTTGCCTGTCTGTAGACAAGAATTATTTTGCATTGCTATCAGTTATTTACAACTTACAGAGTTGTAAAATAGCTAAAAGGCAATGAAAGGTGCAGAGCTCCCATAGAATCAGAATCAGCAACCCAGAAGAATGTGCTCTAAACAATGTATAGTTTTTCATCGAAGTACAATATTTTCCTTAATCTATGGATCATATATCTATGCCTCCTGACTTACTCTACTTTTTTTTGAAGATTTTACTTATTCATTCATGAGAGACACACAGAGAGAGGCAGAGACACAAGCAGAGGGAGAAACAGGCTCCCTGCAGAAGTCTAACATGGGACTCAATCCCAGGACCACGCCTGGAGCCAAAGGCAGACGCTCAACTGCTGAGTCACACAGGTGTCCCCTGACTTACTCTATTTTTAAGAAATCTCCATGATAAATAGAGAAATTTAGTCTTTGGTACCTTCCTACCTAGAATCTGTATTGAAAAATGGTTTATCAAAATGTATGGCTGATGATATAAACTTTCTCATTTCTCCCTCAACAATCACCTAACATCCTAGGAGTTAAATTATAAAGTCAATAGCATAAATGTAGAATTAAAAGATGAAAGAAAATCCCCAAACAACAAATATTTTTGTTCTTGACTATATAAACTAAATCTTGCTTATATCTTCAATTGGCTACTGCTTATTATTTCCTTAATCTTTTAATTAGTTAAGTAATAAAAGTTCTCTAAATTCCTGCTAATATTCATACATTAATTTGTAAAACCAATTTTTTTGCATGAAAGTTATTTTATAATTGCTTTATCAGAGACACATTATTTTTTAAGAAAAAAAGCAAAACAAAAATTAATCTTGCCACTAGTTTTGAGTAAATACAAAACTGCCACCCAAAATCCTCCTGGATACTGATACGTAAGAGGGAGAAAACTGAATAATACAGTTATGATACATGCATGCAGGTGTTTTCAAGAGACTACAGAGTCTGGACAGAATTTCATGCAAATCTATACAGTAAAGTACAATCGGTCTTTGAACAATGTGGGAGTTAAGGGTACTAATCTTCACGGTCAAGAATCCTTGTGTAACTTTTGAGTTCCCAAGAGTTTAGCAAATAGCTTTATGGTTACCAGAGGCCTTAGTGATAAAACAAACAGCCTATTAACACATATTTTGTATGTTATATGTATCATATACCATGTTCTTATAATACAGTAAGCTAGAAAAAAGAAAATGCCATAAAGAAAATTATGAGAAAATACATTTATAGTACTGTACTTATTGAAAAATACTTGCATACAAGTGGACCCACTCAGTTCAAACCCATGTTGTTTAAGAGTCAATTATGGATATAAATATAAATAAATAAATAAATAAATAAATAAATAAATAAATATTTCTTATTTCCTCAAGAGACAAATGAATGCACCTTGTGATAGTCTTACAATGTCATACAGCATAAAATCATGAACTTACATTGTAAAATCAAAAGGTTGGACTTCTTATCAGGCAGGCCTATTATATTTCCAAGATTTCCTAAAGGGTGGGAAAATGTGAGCAGCAACCTTATCCTACTTTATTAACAAAGAAAGTTTTATTATTTTACCCTTATGTAGGATGTCACAAAATCCAGTGTTAGGTTAAGCCCACTTAAGTGTAAAAACTATCAAGGAGCAAAGTTTGATATGCTGTCATTTTATAGCAACAACAAAATCTGCAACTGTTTTTATTTCTGTTATACAAACAAAAACATATTTTTTAAATATTTACTTATTTATTTTAGAGAGAGAAAGAGAGGGTTTGAACATGGGGAGAGAGAAATTTCAGCAGACTCTGCTCAGTGTGGAGCTGGATGTGGGGCTCGATCCCACATCCCTGAGATCATGACCTGAGCTGAAATCAAGAGTCAGACAAAAAAAATCATACCATTTTAAGCATTTGAACCTATTGTAATTATTTTGTAAGTTGAATATCTATTCCTAATTAACATTATTTATTACCCTAGTAAAGATCATAAAAGGCTCACATTTCCTCTGTCTTATACAAATGGTTTCTAAATTGCTTTTATCCTTCTCAGTTTAATCAGTAGATATTGAGGATGAAAAGAAGGAACATTTAAGTTTTATTCTGAATTTCTTTTTTTTTGCCATCAAAGAATCTTAATTTTTAGACTAAAATTATTAAAGTTGTCATTTTTATCCTTGTTATTCATTTTTCAGATGTTTACATTTGACAGTGGTTTTCTTTAAAATAAAATAGTTTCCTTTTCCCATCAAATCTACTGTCTGAAGCCTAATCAAAACATGATTTTGTAATGAGTTTTTAACTATGAACATTGTTCATTGCAATGAACATTGAATTTGGATAAACAGAAGATGCTGTGCTGGGTGAACAACATGATCTCTGAGATATTTCCATTTAGATGGTCACTGTAGGAGACAGCTTGAGACGTTGCCATTTACAGCAGAGCACTGTGTAGGTGTGATCCAGCAAAATGTCAATTAGATTTTCAACTCATGTTACTGAAATGTGAACTATAATGATCCCTGTCCAGTTTCAATCAATGTGAAATGATAGTCCTTATGCAATGGAGAGGAGAGTGTTCATTGTAGCATGAAGCATCAAAGATTCTGTCATGATAAAATCAAATCTAGCATTTACAAGTTTTCTTAAGTGACTAAATAATTATTATAATTTTTTAAAAATAATCTTAGGGCTAAAGAAAAGTCCCTTTCAAAAAATGGGTTGCTGAACAAGTTTTCCTTTTTAATACCTTGATAATAGAATAGCTTGGTAAAAGTATGAGTAGAACTTCATTCTTTTGTTGTTATTGTTAAATTCTTGAAACCCTTTACACTTATTCAGTTAGAGAAATTCAGTTTACTTCAGAAGCCCAAAGAAAAATTAAGAAACATTAAAATTGTAAATATAACTAGTTTTCCACATTTATTAAAAATATACCTCCAATAATTTTAATAGATAATTTATTTTCACCATAGTATATATGCCAATGTAACTTGCATATCTGAAATGAGAAAAACTTCATGTCAAATGTGTCTTAGGTAGATTTGTCATCAAATAATTTTCTACCTCTCCATAAAGAAAAGTGCCTTACCATTTTCTAATTGGTTTTAAAAAACCTCAAAGATAATTTTCCCCAAGTGAGACAAAACAACAAGAGATTAGTGAATTTGTATACCATGTTTCACTTAGCACATTGTTAGCATTTTCTCATAAATGCCAAAGATTTTTTAAAACACTGTAAATCTTTACACAAAGTTTTATCACTAAAATTGAATAATTTTCTACTTTATATCATTTCCAGTTTTTTTCATATTTTATCATTATAGTAAGTAATTTCCAAAAGAGATCTATAAGCAAATCCCTGATTTTTTCCATCGATTATATTTCTAAGAGGTAGAATTACTTACTCAGCCCCAAATAATGAATGTTTAGAGACTTCAACATATGGTGCATTACAGTTTTTGGTAATATTAAAATACTAATATTGTCAATACAGTATTATTATCTCTTTAATCTTTGCTATTTCAATAATTTAAGTTTTATTACATATATTTCTTATATTAATAGTGAAATAGAGTATTTTGATATATTGATCAGGCATTTCTAATACTCATTCTATATGAGAATACAATCTGATGTTGGGTCTTCATTTTTCTGATTTGTAAGCATTAGTAACATTAAACACTTTCCATTAATATGTGTTGCAAAATTATTTCCCAGTTAATAGTTTGCCTGTTAATTGTTAGGTACATTTTGCTTTTGGAGGAGGTCGTCAAGAGTTTATGACCAACTGCTAACTCCTGAGTTGGACTCTGAGTTGGAGGCTCCTTACTCCCTACCCTGTCCTCCAAGTATATTCTCCAGCTATCCTTCCCATACTAGAGGCTGTTCTCTAAATGTAGCCTTGAGAAAGTAAAGGGTTGAGATCATCTGGGTGGTATAAGTGACTGAACCCAGTCCAAGGCCTCTCTAGAGACTGTTACGATTCTGGCAGGCAGGTGCAGAGATCTAAAAACAACATCTGCCCATGTCTAACAAGTCACATACCTAATTTTAATATTTCCCCACACAGGGTGAAATTTTTTCTTGCTGTGGATGATTTTTTCTGTGTTCTACCTTTGCCAGTCCCCATACCTCCCTCATCTTTTCTGTGTAATCTCTCCTAACTTTTGGCTCAAGCAGGTCTGGAGATGGCTCTATCAGTTTGTATATTTATTTTTCCACTTACATATACTTAGAAGTTCGAGAACTTTTCTGTCTCCTAGTTACACTGTAGGTTTGGGTTATGGGTGGTTTTATTTATTCTCTTTTTAAATCTGCATGAAAGATGTATACAGAGATTCAGTAGTGTAGGCTGCTGCCATTATGCAAGGAAAATCTCTTATGCGATTTGAAACAAATAATGAGAAAACACCAAGGACTGTTATTAAAGATTCAAGAATTCACTTAAATACTGAATATATGCTGTATTAGAATAGCTTCATCTATTTACTTTTTAACTTTAAAACTACAATGTTAGAATTTGTTGTAGGAAATCCTGATGATGCCAACAATTGATAGAAGCAGATTTTGATTAAGATTTTTATTCTTTCCCAGCTTTTGATTATATTCACTACTCTAAAAAAGAAATTAATGGTATTTTGGTGAATTTTTGAAGTAATACTTTCTAGAGTCAAATGTAGTCAAACAGTTGATTCAGAATTTTGCCACTATCTCTCAAATTTGAGACATTTAATCTCTCTAGTTTTGAATATGATATGTATTTTCATGTGGTATCTAAGTACTCCCAACAATTACTGTCTTAGTCTTATTTTGCGCACTAAAAAGAAACATCTTCATAAACGTGTTCACATTTGGTCCAAATATATGGAAGGGTTTGCCACAACACAAAACACTTGACATTTTTCTCAGAAGCTAGCAATTGTAGGAATTTTCTAATGTAGTGGAAATAAAGAGTAAGGAAATTAACTAGTTAGATGTGGAATTTGACTTAAATACTCTGCTCTGATCCAAAAATAGAGAGATATCTTAGAATAAGCTTCTGATGTCAACCTTAGCATTGATAGAAAAATATTATGAATTCTAAACATTTTTATGATTAAAAATTATCACAATATTTTTTAAGATTACTAAAATTTGGAGGTCAGGTATAAATGCAATAAACACTCATTAAAAATGCTCCATAAATACCCAAAGTTTGAGGATTGCTTATATAAAATGAAGATTCTATTGGATTTCTCTTGAATATTTATCCCATTTTTCAAACACCGTTTCATAATCAATTAATTTCTTCTAAATGGACTCATGGATCATTGTTAGTTTTATTTTTTTTAATATATTTTGCTCTGTCTTATTGCCTCTTAGTATTTTCTACATTTTTAAAAGAATTTTTGAATGTGTGCTAGCACTACACTATTTAATTTATTATGACTTTATTATAAATATTACTATAGGAAAAGAGAAGTTTACTGCTACCTTCCCTTGATCACTGTTTTAAACTCAGCAGTCATGGCTCTTTCCAGCTTTGTTCTGAGACTGTCTCCTGGAACCTACATTTGCCCTTTAAAGTACATTTTGAGATGAAATATATTTCATCATCAGAAACTTTCCCATGTGGCCTCTTCTGACTTGGCCTCAAAGGTCTTCAGGGAAAATACAATTATTCTCAATACTCGTAGACACTTTCTGCAGCCCTGTCCCAGGGAAGAGTTTTATAAAAACTCTGGCTAGCACAGTACACTAGAAAGATATGTTCACTTATAGTCATTTGCCTCAAAAAAGGTTGACTTTTGTTCATATGTCTTTTGTCCCTCTTCTTTCCTTTCTTCCCTCTTTCATTTCCAATTTTTCTCTTCCTGTTCTCTCTTGAACCCAATTAATCAGGTTTCATTTTCATTATACCAATAATCTCTTTCTGTTAGTCACCAATGACCTCCAGCCCAAAAATTTAATCCAATGTTGTGTTTCAGTTCTTGTCTTATTTGAGCTAGTTTTTTGTTTTTCTTTAAAGCACTTTCTTCTCTTTGCTTATCTGACACTGCACTTGCCTGCTATTCTTATTAATTTGCTGGCCACCAATTTTCCTGGTTCTTTCTCATTCTCTGATGTCTCAATGTAAGAATGCTCTGCTCTCTGCTCTCTGTTCTTGGCTTTCTGTTATTTTTCTGACTCCTTCTCCTAATACTCTCTCCCTTATTCTTTCACTCGGGCTAGGCTGGTGGCCTTGGTCTTTCTAGAAATGGCAGACATGCTGTTGCATCAGGACATCATGTGGTGTTTATCTATTTGTAATACTTCCTTCATATGATCACACAGTACATTCTATCACTTCCTTCTGGGCTTCATTCAATGGTCACCTTCTCAATGCAAACTTCTCTGACCAATCTGTTCATAATACAACACATACACTTTTTCCACCAACTTCAATTCACATCCTCTTTTCCAGTTTAGATTTCTTTTTGAGAACTTAATATTATATTGAATAACATACACACACACAAACACACACACACACACACACACACACACACTTATTTATTGTTTATCTCCTCCACTAAAATATACAAGGCCCAAGAATTGATGGGTTCTTTTATTTGATTCAATACAGTATATCCAACATCTGAAAGGAAGTTCATGGTTCTCATTGAGTATTCATTATATATTTGTTGAATAAATTAACAAATAATTTTCACATTCTCTAACATTAATGTTTACTTTAAAATTTGTGCCTTATATATTTAAATATATGCTAGCTATTATAGTGTCTGTACTTTGTCTATCTTTATTTTGTCTCTTTCAGTTTTAGCCTTGGAAACTGCACACTTCTGTGGAATTCACTCCATCTATTTCCTGGATCATTAATATATGAAATCATCTTTTGATTTCTTCCATTAATTAAAATGATTTATCTGGGCACAGAATTTTGAGACTCACAAAATTCCCTCTTAAGATATTTCTCTTGTATCTATTCCATTTAATCTTACAGAGAAAAAACAAGAGCTGGTCAGGTTTTCCTATTTGTAGGCAGCTTTTTCTTTTCTAACAAATTAATTGCATAACATTTTAACTTTATTATTTTAGTTCTCAAATTTTACAAGGCATACATAGATATGTATGTCA